>NC_085136.1:253720276-253905346 GCF_035046485.1 Aedes albopictus
CATCGATTTGCTGTCTTCAGAGATCTGATTTCTAGTGAAGTTTTCTACAGAAATCATTCGTCGACTTATTTTTAGGGATCTAGGGGTGACTCCTAGCGATTTTTCTTTGCGGGAGTAAAAGTTCCCCATAGTAAATCGTATGAAAAACTAAGAATGGCGGGCGCTAAAATATAGTTTTTTCGATCGATCTGAAATTTTGCACAGTTGATATGGGACCAAAGTGGAACTCAAAAAGTATACAGGAACTTGAGTTTTTCCATTTTTTTGTATTTTCTCATATAAACCGTGTACCAGGCTACTGTTTATTAACGGTTACTTACATTAACTGTTGTGTGGGTGTGTATGGGGTAACGCAGGGGCCGGCCGGCGAATCGGGATCAGACTGGAGGCGGGGAGGACGGCAAAACTGGAATGGTGGGGCGGCTACGGCTGCACTCGACGGGGGGGCTCGGCAAAGGGCTCTCACCCCTTGGGAGCGTTATACTTCGGGATGAGACCCCGAACTGGGGCTGGACTCGGATGAGCTCCACGTGCTCTTTGGAGTGTTGCTCCCGACTGGCTTCCACGAATGATTCGGGTGCGGAAGTGTTGGTCATAGACCTGCGGGTTCTCCACGGGTCGAAGCTACTTTCGGCAAATAGCCAATCCACTGGTCCTCACTAGGGGATTGGACGGCACACGTGGCCTAAGACCAGCGTATATGTGCTGGTAGGCTAGCACTAACGGGTCCTGAGATAGTCGTTAGGGAATCGGGGTATAACTAAGGGTGGCTGCCAAAGCTGTGTTAATCGAAGTGTATTACCTGATTCTTCTGATTAGTCAACGCTTCTGGGATGACTTTTCCACTGTGACTCACAGTAAAATTATACTGACACTTTGGATTCACAACTCACTGACTTTTAACTTAGGTCCGAATGGCTCAACAGCTCAAGTGGAAAATACTGATTCTAGTCTTGGGACCAGCCAGCCAACCTCTTAGACCCCTTTATTTCCAGAAAATCCCCTTTTTATCTTCTCTGGCAACTCCAAGATCCTCATGAATTTCCTCCATTCTCCCTTTTCTGATCCCGAACTTTGCGTGTGTAAAAACCGTAACGTGTAGGTGTGTATAACTGTTTCATACAAAATGTTCATTCAACTTGACCGTTGTCTGAATCAATTAAACTATTCTTATTAGGATACAATGATGACTGGTAATATAAACATATATCTCATTCACAAAACATAGTATTTAGTAGTACATTTTAACAAATTCTAATAGGATTATAATTTGCTTCGGTGTTCCAATAGCAACAACTAATGTGGTGCGTATTGCCATCTCCTACTGCTGAGATCTGAGTACCCTACTACAAGCTTGACTTTTATAGCAGTACTCTCGTGTGGCTTTGACTCGTTTTGTAGGGTGAAGTACCCGGATTGTATTATGTTTCCAGTTCAAAACCGAATTAGCGACATTTTTTCTTTGACTTCCGCTGCTTTTGCCTTGCGTTAAACACAATGTCGGAAGTGGGGCGCTGTATTGTACACCTGGTGCTCTATACAGCGCCCCACTTCCGACATTGTGTTTAACGCAAGGCAAAAGCAGCGGAAGTCGAAGAAAAAATGTCGCTAATTCGGTTTTGAATTGGAAACATAATAACAAACTGGGTTGAAGTACCTTGAAATACTCCTAATAGTTCTTATATGCGAATCCGGCGTTTAGCTCAGTTCCCATAAACGCCTCTGCCAACCCTCGGGTGGCCTCTCCTTGCATAGATAACCACCATTGGCGATTATTTACTTCATTCGCAATGAGGGATAGTGGCTCTAAGGGGGACCCAATAGAAATGACTACTAAATCCATAAACCATGCGAACGAGAGTGAAGAGGCAGAGAGAACGGCGTTGAACCCGTTCGCGTGAGGAGTATTGGCGAGATCGCCACTACGAGGCACAGTGTTCGAAATCGATGATTTTACGATCAAAATTAAATAACTTTTTTTAGGTTGGTTCTAGAGGTTTGGCGTGTTCTACAAAGTTTTTCTGCATGTTAAAAGGCGTCTTTTGATAAAACGTAATAAATGATTAATCCCCCTAGAAGTGAGATAAAAAATTATTTTTTCGAAATATTTTTTTAGAGGTTTGACGTCTTCGGCAAAGTTGTAGCCTATAATAAGAGAACAAAAATCGTAGAACATGTCAAAGCTCCACCTCTTACGGTTTTCGAGATATGGAGCGTTTTGTGCGAAGTACCCCTAAAACTAGTTTTTTCAGTGTAGCTTCAACATATAAAATCCTACAGTTGTGTGATCTTCTACAAACTTGTTCAGGACGTCAAAATACACATTTCTTCCGAAGATGTCAAGTCATTATATCTTGAAACAAAAAAGTTATAGGCAAATTTAACATATTTTAAGGTGTACTTTCACCTTAAGTAACTATTTCCGACGCAAAATGGCGCAGATGGCTCAGTCGGTAGTTGAAAGATTGGACTTTTTACTATCACTTGGAGGTAAAAATCCTCGGGGGCAATAGTGGGAAAGGTGGTTTAAATACATGACAAAAACTAATTACTTTGCCTGTAAAACAAGAAAAATAAATTTTGAAAAAATAATTAAGAAGCCCACAGTAATTTTTACTGCACTGTGTTTCTTCCGCCAATATTTTACAACGTTTTTGCAAAAACCAGTGAGTGTTTATCATTAAAAATTAAAACATCAGGACAAAATATTGTTCCCGAGAGTTATAACTAAAGCTAGTTCTAAATAAAAGTATTGATTTTTTTCAAACTTATGACAACATATCTATGCCCAAACGAATGACTACCTACCCGTTTTGAAAAATACCTTCGCAGTTCTTATTAAGGTAGTTGTAATTTTACATTCTTCAATACATATTTTGACGATTTCCTGGTGAAAATAAAGTAGATCTTTTATATAAAATAATCAATTTGATAAAAAAAAATATTTTCAACTCGATTTTTGTGAAAAGTACTGTTAAAAATATGAAAAATACTTCAATTAACTCATGATGGGACGTCAAAACATGTAATTGGTTTACGTCAAGAGATTAAAAATAATGTTCGAAATAATAAACCATCGCATTATTTCTCGGCACACCCTGTATTTTATTGATTTATATCTGATATATTTCAATTGCTTCCCAGGTGTAAGTCAAACTCGTGGATTACCGAAAAAGCTGTTAATCTGCTATCGGACGAATCAAAACTTCTCCTGATATTTTCGGATACTGATTCCGTAGTTGAAAAGTCAAACAACAAATATAAATATAAATACATGAAAAAAAAACTACTCAGTGTTTTGATGCACATCTTGAACTGTTTAATATTTCCTTCTTCCTATTTCTAGCGCTGCATAACTTGAATATTGCCCCAAAACAAAAACTTCAAATAGGTAATTTTAAAGCAACTTTATCAGAAATTGTCTGATCATCTGAGTGTAAACAATATGAATTCAAAGGCATGAATAAAATATTCTGTTTGGTAAAAACAATGCTCAAAAACCACACGAATGCACCTTTGGTGTAAAGTGTCGCTAATTTAAGTATGTAAATAAATAAATTAATCATGCACAAAAATGTTGTAAAATATTGCTGGAAATTACGCAATGCAGTAAAAATTACTGCGGGATCCTAAATTATTAATTTCTATTAATTTTTCTTGTATTACAGGAAAAATAACTAGTTTCTATTATGTATTTAAACCACCTTTCCCACTATTGCCCACGAGGGTTTCCACCCCCAAGTGGTAGTAAAAAGTCTAATCTTTCAACTACCGACTGAGCCATCTGCGCCATTTTGCGCCGGAAATAGTTACTTAAGGTGAAAGTACACCTTAAAATATCATAAATTTGCCTATAACTTTTTTGTTTTAAGATATAATGACTTGACATCTTCGGAAGAAATGTGTATTTTGACGTCCTGAACAAGTTTGTAGAAGGTCACAAAACTGTAGGATTTTATCTGTTGAAGCTACACTGAAAAAACTAGATTTAGGGGTACTTCGCACAAAACGCCCCATATCTCGAAAACCGTAAGAGGTGGAGCTTTGACATGTTCTACGATTTTTGTTCTCTTATTATGGGCTACAACTTTGCCAAAGACGTCAAACCTCTAAAAATATATTTCGAAAAAATAATTTTTTTATCTCACTTCTAGGGGGATTAATCATTTATTACGTTTTATCAAAAGACGCCTTTTAACATGCAGAAAAACTTTGTAGAACACGCCAAACCTCTAGAACCAACCTAAAAAAAGTTATTTAATTTTGATCGTAAAATCATCGATTTCGAACACTGTGCGAGGGGCCGGTATACCCACAAGTGAGCAGGCAGCAGAAGGTTCAACAGTAGGAGCACGAGACGGCGCACTTCATGGTCGAAGAAGCGCAGATGTTGTCAGTTGCCGAATGGATGGACGAGCTGATGGGCTACATGACCAGGTGGAATAATATCAGTAAGAACCTGAAACAGGGTCTGCAGCAGCTCTGCAAATCGCTGGCTCTGGGTAAAAAGGATCTTCTGGTCGACGAGCGAAGTGTGGCTGATGCGAGCAGGTATGAGCGGATCACCCAAACTGACAGCTTCCATTTTGCTGGCAACGCGACGATGCAGCACGAAACCATGTAGCTTGCCGGAGCCGTAGCGAAAAGGTCAAACCGCCCTACGGCTCAAGCTGCATGGTCGAAACCTGCCGAGGAATCGTGGCCAAGAAGCGTCTAGCAAAGGCGGGCGAAAAGCCAAAGAGGAAGAAAGGGACGGCCAGCGTGAGTCAGTTGCGAAACCCGCAAGGGGCAGGGAAACCAAGCCCCAAGAGGCCAGCTCTAAGAAAAACGGTGGCCAGACGGACTAAGAGAAGGAGAACCCTTGAATTACGGTTGGAAAGAAGAAGGTAGTGAGAAACACAGATCTTCAAAACCGAATCAGACACGTACGCCGAGGTTCTCAGGGCCATGCGAGGCGAAAATTGTTCCTCACCGCTGGGTGCGGATCTAAAAGCATCCGACGCACCAGGACTGGAGAGATGAGACTAGTGCTGAAAAAGGTGGCGACCAAGAAAGGTACCTCAAACATAGCACTAGCTCAAGAGGTATTGGGTGAAAAAGTATAGACAAACTCCCCTTAGAGTGGGTTATCGTTTATATGGAAAAATGAAAAATTCAATAGTATCCCATCAGATCAAAGCTTTTTTGATCCTATTTCAAGACCCAAATAAGTGTGCAAAATTTGGGCACGATCGGTTATGTCTACGTTTTGCGCATCGCGTTTGAAGTTTGTATGGGGTTTTACATGGGAAAACACACTTTTTTGCATTTCTCTCATAACAAACTCGAACTTTTCTAAAACCATGTAACCGATAAAGTGAAAACATAGCCTAGGGTGTCTTGAAAAACTTTGTCGAAGACCGCGAAGTGATCTGATGCTTATGAAAAAAGTTATAGCGTTGGCATTGCTTGGCGAAACAGCATGATTTTGTTGCTATTGTTATTCCTTTACATGTTAAAACATAAACACATGCATGCGGTTGATTTGTTATAACTATTTTCACAAGCATCGAATCGCTTTGTGGTCTTCAACAAAGTTTTTCAGAACATCTTAGGCTATCATTTTACAGTATCGGTTAAAAAGTTTCAGACAAACTTTTTCAACTTATGACAAAAATGCAAAAAAGTGTGTTTTCCCATACAAAATCCCATACAAATTTCAATTGCAATGCGCAAAGTGTAGACGCAACCGTACATACATTCATTTATTTGTTAAACATCATTAAGACAAGACATAATCAACAATAGTACGCCACAATACTCGGTTTGTGGCTGCCGCTCTCCATCCTCGGTCGCGCCCAATGCTCGCCAAGTCACGCTCCACCTGGTCCGCCCATCGTGCTCTCTGCGCTCCACGCCTTCTTGTGCCAACCGGATCCGTTGCAAACACCAGCTTTGCAGGGTTGTTGTCCGGCATTCTTGCAACATGCCCTGCCCACCGTATCCTTCCGGCTTTGGCCACCTTCTGGATGCTGGGTTCGCCGTAAAGTGCAGCGAGCTCGTGGTTCATCCTTCTCCGCCACACACCGTTCTCCTGCACACCGCCGAAGATCGTTCTTAGCACGCGTCGCTCGAAAACTCCGAGTGCATGTAGGTCCTCCTCGAGCATGGTCCATGTCTCGTGCCCGTAGAGGATCACCGGTCTTATTAGCGTTTTGTACATGGTGCATTTGGTGCGTGGGTGAATCTCTTGAGACCGCAGTTTCTTCTGGAGCCCGTAGTAGGCCCGACTTCCGCTGATGATGCGCCTCCGAATTTCTCGGCTCACGTTGTTGTCAGCCGTTAGTAAGGATCCGAGGTAGACGAATTCCTCCACCACCTCGAAAGTATCCCCGTCTATCGTAACATTACTACCCAGACGGATCCGGTCGTGTTCGGTTCCGCCTACCAGCATGTACTTTGTTTTTGAGGCATTCACCACCAGTCCGACCTTTGCTGCTTCGCGTTTCAGGCGGGTGTACAGTTCTGCCACCGTTCCAAATGTTCTAGCGATAATGTCCATGTCGTCCGCAAAGCACACAAATTGACCGGATTTTGTGAAAATCGTTCCCCGGCTATTGAGCCCGGCTCGTCGCATCACACCTTCCAGCGCGATGTTGAAGAGTAGACATGAGAGTCCGTCACCTTGTCGCAGTCCCCGGCGAGATACGAATGAACTAGACGCAACCGATTGTGCTCAAATTTTGCACAGATACTCAGGACCCAAAACGGAACCAAACAAGCTTTGATCTGAGAAAACGGTTCCGATGACTCACACTACTCCCCATAGGTTAGGTGAGAAAGGTGACTGCTGTCGGCAAGATCAGGGTAGGCTGGTCCGTGTGTCTGCTAAGCAAATACGAGCCGCCAGTAATGGCGTGCTTCAAGTGCGTTGAGCAGAGACAGAAGTTGTGGGCGTGCACAGGCCTCGAAAGGCACTTAAATGCCTGATTTGAACGGCAAGCGACGAGGTCGAACCAACCGATGATAATGCAGGTTAAACAGCTAAACCTGAATCATTGTGAATCCACACAACAGTTACTGTGGCAGTCAGTCTCGGAGTCAAATACATACAGTCGGGACTCTTATAAGATCACTGGTCGGGGGGCGCAATAGGAATCCGCTTAATAGGAGACTAAGAGCTTATGGGATTTCGGCTTTTTGGGGATGTGGCCTATTATATCGGGTGTGTTAAGAGTTAGCGCAATACTTTCTTCAGCAAAGTTTTAGGGCTTGATAAGATCTACCATTTAGAACTTTGGTTCATATGATTAGTAGGCAACTTGGCCGCAATAGGGACCATCAACAGTTTGATGTTAAATTGCTCTACAGGAACCATATCAGGTTGTCAAGCAAACGTTACGATACGCGACAGCTCAAGACCCTGATAATTTGGAAGGATAGTGTCTTCGGGAAAGTTGTTGGGTACGCCAATAACTTACTGACGATGAGTTGCGAAGTTCGAAATTCCTCCACTGGGCGGCGCTAGTGAGCAAGTAAATTTTGAAAACCTCATATCTCAGAATCCCGATAACTTAGAAAGTTAGTGTCTTCGGCAAACTTACATGAAAATAAACACTTGTTTCGCAATTCTGCCACTAGGCGGCGCTAGTGAACATGCAAATTTTAGAAATCTCATATCTCAGAATCCTGATAACATGGAAAGTTGGTGTGTTTGGCAAAGTTGGTCAGTATGACATAAACTTACATAAAAATAAACACTTGTTTCGCAATTCTGCCACTAGGCGGCGCTAGTGAACATACAAATTTTAGGAATCTCATAGCTAAAAATCCTGATAACTTACAAAGTTGATGTCTTTGGCAAAGTTGATCAATATTACATAAAGTTATATAAAAATAAAAACTTGTTTCGCAATTGTCCCACAAGGCGGCGCTAGTGAATATGCAAATTTTAGAAATCTCATAGCTCAAAATCCTGATAACTTAGAAAGTCGATGTCTTCGGCAAAGTTGATCAGTAGGGGGATTAGGGGCATAATGGACACCCTAAGCAAATGAGTACGTTAGACTTGTATAACGATGAAAAACTTAACATATTATCAGTTGGCTCACAACTTTAGCTTGTTTCCTACGTATTCAATCATTGGCAGTAGGTAAAATGTCTTTATTGTGAAGAAATATCAAATTTTAAATCGTGTGTTTTTTAGGGCTGGCAGGAAAGGTACGGGGCGAAATGGACACCCATCGGGGCATAATGGACACCCCTGCATATTTTATGCTGTATTTATTTTGTTTATAGAGAATATCGACCAGTTAAATAATTTGCCAACGGAGATCAATACCACAGATATAATACTCCATCTTAGACGAGTTTACATAACATCAAAGTTAATAAAATAAATTTTAGGCAAAAATAATCGGATTGATTTTTTACAAACTCTCTAAAACGCCTAACAGTATGCAATGCGCGTACATCCATTCGTAATAGCCGGTGTTCATTTTGCCCCGAATCGACTACAACATTAAAATTGCTATTTTTAGTTAATTCTGATCAAAAATAAAATACTTCATCCATTGAAAAATCTTCGTATACATGTAGATAAGGCAACAAATCACTTGTTTTTATAGTGGACACACTCCAACACTCGTAATACCTTATTTGCAGCTGCTTCGAAATTATAAAAATTGCACCATATGAAAAACATATCTCAATTTCAATGATATTCTGGTTATTTTGGAGCAATATAAATGGTACTTTTGAAAAATAGGACCATGACTTGTTCCTTTACACTTATGCATTAAAAGTTTTACATAAAAGTCAACGGTTTCGGCAAAAACAGGGGTGCCCATTTCGCCCCGGGTGTCCATTATGCCCCTAATCCCCCTATGACATAAACTTACATAAAAATAAACACTTGATTCGCAATTCTGCCACTGAGCGGCGCTAGTGAACATGCAAATTTTAGAAATCTCATAGGCCAGAATGCTGATAACTTAGAAAGTTGGTGTCTTTGGCAAAGTTGATCAGTATGGCATCAACTTACATAAAAATAAACACTTGTTTCAAATATCTGTCAATAGGCGGTTTTTTCGTATTTTTTTCGACTTTTTTTGGGGTTTTTCGGCTAAGCAAAACTATTGTCGCTACCCCCGATAACTTAGAAAGTTGATGTCTTTGGCAAAGTTGATCAGAATGACATAAACTTACATATAAATAAACACTTGTTTCGCAATCCTTTATTTTTTAATTCTTTTTATTAATCTAGTAGTTTCAACTGGTATACTCTTAAAAGTTCCACGGAGGATTCCTTTCGAGTCCGACTGACATCAAGGTATACAATTAATAAAATGTGCATGCTGCCCAGGGGCAGAATTTCAAACCAAGTATCTCATCAATGAAGAATAAAGTCTCTCCAAGATTGCAGAATTCTGAGCTATGAGATTTTCAAAATTTGCGTGTTTACTGGTGCCACCTAGAGGCAGAATTCTGACACAAGTGTCCCATTTTGTGCAAGTCTATGTCATACTGATCAACTTTGCTGAAGACACCATCTTCCTAAGTTATCAGGATTCTGAGCTATAAAATTTCTAAAATTTGCAAGTTCACTAGCGCCGCCTAGTGGCAGAATTGCGAAACAAGGTTTCCGTATTATATAAATCTCCGTCATACTGATACATTTTGCCGGAGACACCTTCTTTCTAAGTTATCAGCATTCGGAGCTATGAGATTTCCATAATTTGCAAGTTTACTAACGCCGCCTTGTGGCAAAATTCCGGAACAAGGGCCTCGTTTTATGTAAATCAATGTCATACTGATTAATGTTGCCGAAGACACCAACTTTCTAAGTTATCAGATTTCTGAGCTATGAGATTTCTGAAATTTACGAGTTCATTAGCACCGCCTAGTGACAGAATACCGAAACAAGGGTCCGGTTTTATGTATGTCAATGTCATACTGATCAATTTTGCTGAAGACACCATCTTTCTAAGCTAGAAGAATTCGGAGCTACGATTTCTCTAAAATTTGCAATCCTACACGCAACCAGAGATTGGCAGATTCTAATACAATGGGGTATGAAACATATACAAATATTGTATTAAGGCTTTGCAAATACAAAAATTGGTAGGTGGCAGTATACCAAAAATTGTATTGGCTTCCTAGAATCTGGAAAAGGAAAATTTCGCATGTGTGCTCTGTCGCATTGGTTTCTCATTGCATTATTTATTCTATTTTTAGACTGGTCATGGCAGCTGCGGCGGCATCAATTACCAAAACATGTTTAAAAAGAAATACAGGCGGCGGCGGGAATTGAACCGAGACACTATCATGGTGATACACAGTACCCTGCGCTCTAACTAGCACGGCTACAACTGCACATGGATACACGAGTTGCTGAAAGCCATCATTAATAATACAAACGTGGCTTGGTGATGGAAGTGATACAGCCGCTACACTGCACAATGGGCCCAGAGCCGTATTTACGAAGACAAAACTGTCTAAGCTTAAACTTTAAGTTTTTAGACACATATTGTGTTTTAGAAAGTTTCTTTTTAATTGTTGACCCTATTCCCCATTATTGTTATGTTAAGGTGGTTCATCTGGTTAAGCGGATTAAAAATCTGCTTTCTAATAATTTTATTTACGATTTCATGATGGATGGTGATGGATCGTTTTATTGGAAATTCCACCAATAAGCGGCACCGGGAGTCAAGCAAATATTGAATTTCATATATCTTAGGACTCTCACCACTTAGAAAGTTGGTGTCTTCAGCAACGTTATTCAGTTAGTCAAGGGCCAACAGTTAATGGTCCACTTGTTTCGAAATTTCGTCACTAGGTGACGCTAATAACACATTTGCAAAATCATTCAAATGATCGAATTTTTCCGTGAAGTAATCAACAAGCTGTAAATGTGTTTTCTTTGAACGTGTCTTAGTCAAGTCAAAGGTTTCTCAAAGAGATATGTATTAGTCATAAATGTGCGACATTTCATTTCATTCGGTTCACTTAATCCAGAGACATAGCAATTTAACGAAGAACACTCAAATATGAATTACTTTACTAGAGTTACTCCAACTTCATGTAAAGTTATCCAATCGAGCCTAGATTTGTACCATTTATAGCTAACTAATTGTGCAACTGGCAGGTAAAATTTGAGAATATTTGGTGCTTTTTAGAAAAAAGTTACAGCTTGCTGAATATATGCGAGATAATAAATAGAAGTTGCATGCTTCTACTAATTTGCAACTAGCGCCGCCTACTGGCAGAACCTTGAACCAATCAGCTAATCAACTGAGAGGCCTTAACCAACCTAACAACATCACCGAAGAAATCAACTTTCTAAGTGATCAGAGTCCTGAGATATATGAAATATAAAATTTGTTTGCTCACTAGCGCCGCCTAGTGCTGGAATTTTGAATCAAACGGCCCATCATTTGTTAGTTCTTGACTAGCCAAATAATATTGCCGAAGACACCAACTCTCTAAGTAATAAGGATCATGAGATATTTGGTATAAACATTTCATCAGTGTTTCGTCTGTTTGTCTCTGGCATGACAGATATCACAGACAGAAACACATAGCGCTTGCAAAATTTCCATACCGTATATCTTAGCACCATGATTACTTAAATATTCGGTGTATTTGGCAAAGTTGTTAGATCAGCCAAGGTCTTACTGGTGATGGGCCGTTTGATTCAAAATTCCACCACTAGGTAGCGCTGACGATAAATCAATTTTTATTTTCCATATATCTCAGGACTCTGATCACTTAGAAAGTTCGTTTCTTCGGCAATGTTGTTTGGTTTATTAAGGCCTTTCAGTTGATTAGCTGATTAGTTCAAGAATCTGCCAGTAGACGGCGCTAGCTGCAAATTAGTAGAAGCATGCAACTTTTACTTATTATCTCGAAAATATTCAGCAAGCTGTAACTTTTTATAAAGCGTGGATAAAATTTTTTAAATTTTATCTGCTAATTGCACAACTAATTAGCTAGAAATGGTACAAATTTGAGCTTGATTGGATAATTTTACATAAAGTTAGAGCGACTCTAGTAAAATGATTCATATTTGAGTGTTCTTCGTTAATCTACTATATCTCATGATTAAGTGAACTGAATGAAATATAATTTTGCACATTTATGACTAATACATAACTCTTTGAAAATCCTTTGACTTGAGTTAAATACGTTCAAAGAAAATAAAATTACAGCTTTCTGATTACTTTACGAAAAAAATCATTCATTTGCATAACTTTGCAAATGTGTAACTAGCGCTTCCTAGTGGTGAAATTTCGAAACTGTAAGCCCTTGACCTACCAAACAACATTGTCGAAGACACCAACTTTGTAAGTGACCAGAGCTCTGAGATATATGAAATTTAAAATTTGCTAGACCTCTAGCGCCGCCTAGTGGTATATACAAAAGTAGCTAAGTTACCCGAATAAAACGGTATCATACGATTATGATACAATTTATCGTTTTACGATTATTCACGGTATCATAGAATGGATGATAAATCAATGATACTGGGAATTATATTGGTGATAAAGTATATCATATTTGGAGTTTGAATGATAGACCGAATGGGTTGTTAAGTATCGTTACCATTCAAAAATGGTCATTTTCGCGAACAAAAAAATTGTCAAATCATTCTCATTATAATCACTTTAACGTTTTCTTTATGATTCATTGAATAATATAAACACGAATGAAATATTTCATAATTCTGCATTATCGACTTGAAAAGACCCCTGCGGAACCATCTGTCAATGTTGTGGCATACTCCGTTCTAATTATGTTTTTGGTATCGAAGTATTTTTTTACCATCTTAGACTCGAACTGTGGTGATCGGTTGCTGGTTGCATTTTTCCTCGCGCGGTGCCCATGAGACCATATCAACTTGGCGCTCACGGGTAACTAAAAAGTAATGATGTTGAAGAAGGTAGCAGGCTCGGTGGCAGGAGGAGAAACAACTTTGGAGTGCTATTGCGAGATATGGAAGGTAAGTTAGCGTTGTCCTCAGCATATCGGCTTCAGAGGCAGCACCCATTAGACCCCAAAATAGTTGCTGCAATTGTGATTTGGCCGATGCATTTACACGGACAGCGTTGTATGTTGCAACACCACCACAGTGCTACAGCAAATGCATAGACTTGGGTGCCGCGGAGCTATGAAATCTAGAGTGAAATAAAGCCTGTATCCGCAATAATCGGGACACAGAAATATAGCTGTAACTCTGCCATAGATTAATTAAAATTGCTCAAATTTGGCCAGATAATATCTTAAGATGTGTTAATTTCACCTGCAAAATTTCATGTGAATCGGTGCAGTACTTTTTGTTGTAGCAATGAAACAGTAGAACGCGTACAATTGAATTTTGTACAGCCTCAGGTTTAGCTTGTCAACGCTGTAACTTTTGAATTTGATAAAGGAAATGGCTGAAATTTTGAACACAAACTTCTCAATCTACTTTTTTTTTGCATAGACAATATTTCAGAAAAATCGATGCACTATCAACCATTTTATAGTCGAAACATATAATGGGGCTGAACGTGATTTTAGCCCCTCAGACAACAATTAGTCAGCACCCCTTATTGTTTCGATTATATTGTTGAAAGTACTATACCAATAATCATCAAATTTTTCAAGCATAATACACACATAATCAACTACTTTCTGTGAAAATTTCATGAAAATTGGCAGAGACATTCAAAAGTTATGAATTGGTAAACATCGCACATGAAAAACATGAAACATGTTTGTGTGAAGAATTAGCAATAAGTTAAAATTCACAAATAAAAAAAAATAAAAAAAAAAAAAAAAAAATGAAACATGTTCACTAATACTAACCCTTACCAACAGCAGTAACTACCAATCCAATTGATAAAAGTTGATGAAATTTTGCAAGAAAGTGTCTCTATAAGTATCATAACTGCTTACAAAATTTCATAATTATCCTTACAGAACTTTGAATTGTAGCGGAAAAGAACCACCTATTATGCAAATGAAAATTGGTCATGATTGTACAAAATCTTAAAAACCACGTCTGTTTGTTTCTCATCCACAGTTAAAAAGTTACTGCCGTTCTTCTGTGTCCCGATTATTGCGGATACAGGCTTTAGTGGTCCGATTCCATCACAGTGTGTCTCCTGTTTTATAGTCATCAAAACGACAGTGTGACTTTTCCGGCCTGATTTACAAGTGGATCATGTTCTTTAATATGTAAGAAACTGAAACCAATATTCCTCGTCGTGTTAACTTTCACTTTTCAGAGTATTCAAACCGGTAAATTCACGTGAATTCATGATTCAAAATTATTCATTTATGATTGAGTTAATCATTGTCATAAGTGGTATGATCTCCAAAAAGTACTGAATAATATCATTTTTTCATTGTCAATCATGCAACCATAAAATTATTTTAACTTGTATCATTATCATTCAACGAACAAATTTCCTATAATATGACCGATACCGTGAATTGTATTTTTCTATGCGGGATTTTATAAATAAAACATTTTAGCATGTTGTAACCTTTTATAAAGTTCACCAAAACTATTTAAATTATGATTACTTGTTCCTCAACGAGTTAGATATAATTGGTACAAATTTGGGCTTGATTGATTAACTCTACACGAAATTAGAGCCCTTCTGGTAGAATACCTATTATTTGACTTCCGTTTATCAAATTACTGTACCTTAGGATTCAGCGAACCGAATTAAATTAAATTTTGATAGTTTATGATCAATGTGAACCGTTGTACCGTTGAACTCGACTAAAATATGTCCAAAGAGAAAAAAAGTTGCAATTCATTGACAACTTTTCGAAAAGTTCTAATCATTTGAATGTTTTTTTTTTGCAAATTTGCTACAACTTTGTAGAGCATTTTGAAATTGTATAGAGAATAATTAATCAGCAGATTTATGGATAAGCCACACTAGAGTAACCGTACTTATTTCACAATAATACAAAAAAATGACGGAACTTGGCAGAAACATTTTTGTCTTCGTAAATACGACTTTGGACCCATTGTGCACTGCAAAGCCCGCATCCGGAAGTGTGCTGTTTGCAAATGGAAAATTCCTAGTAGACAATAGGACGCGAAGCGAAAGTTATTTTTAGACGCAACCCGGTTCAACTTCTCGGGTTTGAATAGAGGTGTTTGTTTATAGTGGTATGGAACCTGTGGAACCGTGTAGCGCATCTTAATACAACGAATGGATTATGATTTATAACATTTTCTGTACGTTTTTAATACATAAACTGGTAGAAAAGGCATATCTCAATTTTTGGTAGCTTTCCTTGTTTTGCGTGTACTTGCGCCGACTAGTTTCAGAATTCCGAATTACGGGTCCTGTTTTGTATAAGTCTCTGTCATACTGACCAACATTTCCGAAGACACCATCTTTCTAAATTATCAAGATTCTGAGCTACGAGATTCCTAAAAATTTCCATGTTCACTAGAGCCGCCTAGTGGCAGAATTTTAAATCAAATGTCTCGTTTTATGTGAGTCTCTGTCATGCTGATCAACTTTGCCGAAAACACCAACTTTCTAAGTTTTCAGGATTCTGAGCTATGAGATTTCTAAAATTTAAAACAAGTATTTATTTTTATGCAAGTTTATGTCATACTGATCAACTTTGCCGAAGACACCAACTTTCTAAGTTATCGGGGGGAGGGACACTAGTTTTGCCACGCTCAAAAACCCCAAAAAAAGTCGAAAAAAGACGAAAAAACCCGGTAAACGCCGCCTAGTGGCAGAATTTTGAAACAAGTTTTTATTTTTATATAAGTTTATGTCATACTGATCAACTTTGCCAAAGACACCAACTTTCTAAGTTATCAGTATTCTGGCCTATGAGATTTCTAAAATTGGCATGTTCATTAGCGCCGCCTAGTGGCAGAATTGCGAAACAAGTGTTTATTTTTATGTTAGTTTATGTCATACTTAGTGTACGCAGAATATGCCACCGCAAGCGAAAAATAGGCAACAAAGAAGGCACGGCAACAACGCTTTGTTTTTTCGGGAGCAGATAATGACAAAATAGCTCGCGAGTTTGTTCACAACAAAAACGGTAGGAATATTTGTCTCGTTCTATTCACATCGTGATTTTCGTATTGTTTTACAACTGAAACTCGACTCTGAGGTTTGCAAGAGTCTTAATTCGTCCACATGTTGATGAATTCGATGATGTGGGTCGAAAATTTCTGCAGAAAAGCCGGAATATCAGCACACGCACGGTAAGTGATGTTTGTTTTATTGCTCTCATCGTCTGACATGCGTTTGTTGCGGAGCGCCTTTGTTACCAACATGCACCGCTTAGGACAAAGCGTTTGTTTTTCGGCGTGATCCGTTTTCCATACTCTGGTCATACTGATCAACTTTGCCAAAGACACCAACTTTCTAAGTTATCGGGATTCTGAGATATGAGGTTTTGAAAATTTACTTGCTCACTAGCGCCGCCCAGTGGAGGAATTTCGAACTTCGCAATTCATTGTCAGTAAGTTATTGGCGTACCCAACAACTTTCCCGAAGACACTATCCTTCCAAATTATCAGGGTCTTGAGCTGTCGCGTATCGTAACGTTTGCTTGACAACCTGATATGGTTCCTGTAGTGCAATTTAAGTTTCCTCGCCGCATGAGGCCTTCGCGATCGTAAAGATCAACGCGGCGTACTATAGCAGTTGTTATGCACCCCCAGGCGACCGATAGACCAGTTCTCGTTTATGCTAAATTCGCTATCAAGCGCACTAGTGATGTTGAGTCCCGTAGTAATCGGTACACCGGAGAAAGTTGAAACGGGTGGGGCAAGATGAAACACGAAGTTTTGAAATATATTTCGATACAAATTGGAAATTTGTCCTTCGCTAAAGAATTGTTTGAATCAAAAACTATGTGTTATGGCGATCAAACTGTTTATCATCATTACAAAACATTATGTTTACCCGCTGTTTCATCTTGCCCCGGTGTACCTTATTGTTAGGGCAACCTTTGCTAGTTTGTACATTGCATTTATTCAGTTTTTGCAGTGTTGAATTTTTGAATTATCGTATATCAGCTTCTATTACACCCTAATGTAAAGAAAAATGTAATGCATCATTACATTGATAATGCCAACCTAAAGGATAATTGCATGACAAGTGCGGAATTACTGCATTTCACATTGCAAAGGTTGATTGATTGATTTGCCTTTATTCAAGAAACTTTTAGCCCTTGGCTGGTTCGTCTCTATTGCAAAGGTTGATATTCAGTCTAATTCGTGCAATGATATAATGCTTGCGGTTACTTGGGTGGTCTTCGCCTTAACACTCCTCCTCCCTTCCTCTGCAATGACCATGTGGTTTATGAACGGCCCCTGGAGGGTAACACCGACGATCTATCAAGCTGTGATCTAATCGCCTGAGCCGTGCATGCGACGCCGCAATGCCAAGAAGATCCTACCCAGGAATGGACACAAACCGGTATACTGGTGGATGGTGTCCCGAATCCCGAACTGCGCACATTCTACCTAAGGGCTAGGAGTAGTATGCAATAAGTAGAAGCCCACAGGGTGGCGAAACTGATACTGAACAAAAAGAGATTAAGGCGCGTAAGCAGGCGAGCTTCGATACTCTCGACCAGACAACTAACACGACTCCTTGGGGCCGAAACGAAGTGCGCGTCTGTAGTCCCAGAATGCTCCTCCGTGATGCTGTAGAAGTTCGCGAAATCGTTGTTCCCGTGCCATCCCTTATGGCTAAAAGGGCCAAAGCGAGGTCGCCCCGGTGACGAACGACGAGCTCATCGCAATAGCGAAGTCACTTAAGTTGAACAAGGTTCCAGGTCCGGATAGTATGCCAACAGTAGCCATTAAGACGGCCATCGAGGCTAGCCATAACAAGTTTAAAATTACTATGCAGATGTGCCTTGATTGAGGCAAAATTTGCAGAGAGGTGGAAAAGACATACCCGGGAAGCCACCTGGCGATCCGTTGGCATATAGACCTATCTGCCTTCTGGACACCGCCGGGAAACTGTTGGAACGGATCATTCTATCGACACTGTTGGACAATACCGATAAACCAGATAACTCTGGTCTCTCGGGTAACTAGTTCGGCTTCCGGAAGGGTCGATCGACGGTAGACGCTATTAGGGCTGTTACCAAAACGGCCAAGATAGCGCTCCAAAGTAAGCGAAGGGGAATCCGCTATTTCGCGATCGTCTCGCAGGATTTGAAGAATGTGTTCAACAGCATCAACTGAACCGCCATCGAGTACGCTACATACCACTCAGGAGTTCCGCCGGATATTCTGTACTAGAGGTTAACTTGAAACGAATTATCAAACTTCACTTTGGGACAGTCCGTTTTACTAAAATTTCTGAAAAGCCATAGGAGTTAAAATCAGTCACTAAAAAGGATTTGGATATTTGAAAGGGTTAAAATTTGTTCAAATTATTTCACAACTTTCCAAGATTTCCATTCCCATTCAAATAAAACCGCCTCATAACTCACCCATGAAGATGTCGATCAGCCGCGCCGCAATCTTCCGGTGCCGCGGAATGAACAGCGAAAACTGCTCCTGCCGTCCCAGCGACATCGGAATGCGCAAATCCGGCAGAGCAATGCTCCGCACCGGGATGCGTTCCTCGGCCAGCTCCCCGAAGCGGTTCTGAATCTCCGGCCCAATGGGGCGATACCGATCCGTCAGGTAGTTATCCGGCACATCGAACACCGACTTGCCCTTGCCCATAAAAATGGGTTCCCGCGGGCGGTCGTACAGCAGCAGCAGGTTCTTCTTGTAGTTCATCGCGAAACGGGATCGGTTGGATAAGGATTGTCGAACAAACAGACAGGCAGACACACACGCGATACGAGAGCGGTCACAGTGTTGCGGAACACGAACTGATGGTTTCTGATGGGTGGTAAGAAGTTTTTATACGCGATGGCGACAAATAGTGTTAGGGGTAGTGGGTGTAAAATGTAAAATTCAGGCGAAAAGACTAGCTCGAAGAATATTATGCTAAACATTTCGTAACACTCCTCGATATTTAAGCATTGCTGCCTTGACTTGTTACATTACACTTAATTACAAAACATCATATTCAAGTTAATACATAATCAACAATATTGTGCCACAATATCTCGAATTGCGATACCCGTTCTCTGGCCCCGATCTGGTCCGATTTTCGACGAATCATGTTATACCTGGTCCACTCATGGCGCCTGAAAGAAATTACGGGAGAATTTCAGACGGAATTCCACGATAAATCACTGAAAGAATCCAGGAAACAATCCCTGCAGAAACGTCGAAAGGAGTATCTGAGAGAATCCTGACGGAACTCCTGAACGAAACGTGGAAGGAATCTCAGGAGCAACTTAGGAAGGAATAGGGGATTTTTTTCGGCTTTCAGTCTATCAAGCGATTAAAACGCTTACGTCCTGTCTGTGATATACTGCAAGCCTCAATAACGACAGAAAAAGTAATTAGGCTCTATCTAACCCGATCACTTTCCAGAATGCTTTCTCGTACTGGCTGCATTTGTGTTAGACAAGATAAGATTTAGACCTTATGGCAATAATAGTAGTAATTTGTACATTTTTTCTTGTTTATATGTGTCGTTTTTTTCTTGATTTTATTTATAAATCCTTTGCAATATTTTTTATGTTTTTTATTTATGATTTCTAACTGTAATTCTTTGAAGATCCTTGCTTATTTTTTTTCTTTAAAAGTACTCAGCGAGGATTTTGAACAAAATATTTGCCGGTATTTTTAAGAGATCCACTAACACATTCCCAACATATTCTTGGCATATCTCTTGGGGGATTTTTTATGGCAATTTACGTATGATATTTATTGTTGGAGGATTTCCGTCGATAATTCTGACGACTTCTTTACAGTTCCCAGATTTCCGCTAAAACTTCAATTAGCCTACTCATGGTTGACGCAGTGAATCGATTATCCGATGACGGATAATTCGTTTCCTGATCCTACTAAATGCTCAATGCGATCCGTCAGGCTCTTTAGATTTGTGCTTTTGAAAATTCGAGGTGTGGCTTCGTTCTGTAATAACCTTTAAAAAATCACAAACTCCACAAGAATTTTCTTCAGAAACTCCTCTCGAGAAACCTCCACAAATTTCACCGAGAATTCTTCAAGTTAACCTTCCATGCTTGAGATTTTTTTTCAAGATTAATTCAGAAATCATCAGGGTTTCTTAAAAAAAAACCATCCAAGAATTCCAGACATTCTAACAGTGATTTTTAACTCGGAAAATCAAAACTGTAGGATTATTTAAGGTATTTCTTCAAAAAATCTTCGAACTGTTGCTCCTCAAATTATTATTAGAGGTGCCTTAAGTTCTTCCTTAAATTTTCTAAAGAATTTTTTTTTTTTTTTTTTTTTTTTTTTATTAACGACATTTTACACCAATTGTGCATTCATGTCCCTTAAAACTAAAAAAAAAACAACAAAATACAATTCAATCACTTAGCGTTCAATACCTTAGCAATGCGCTTGTCTTGCTTTCTAGATCGCTTAGTCAATTTCAAAACCCAACCGTCGATGTCATCTTTAGCTGGATCTGGGCCGGAGTCCGAATCGCTATCGATATCCGATACAATCGCGTCAATTTTCTCGTTGGTCGTTCGATGATAATCGTGTTCAACCGCGCGCATGATTTGCTTCTTCCTTGGTGGTGAATTTATGGACGATGTGGCAGATGTGGCAGTACTTCTCACAGAACGCTTTTTCTGTTGTTCCCGTTGTAGCTCTGCATCCATTTCGCTAGATTCTTCCATCTGGTTGTCAGCTTCGCAGTGTGCAATCGGCGACTCTTTGTTGATTGTTTGGTTCCCTTTGTCTTCTGCTAATACTTCCGAGCACTTTTTTTTAGGGTGTGCTTTACGCTGGCAGTGGCGGCATGTTGCTATTTGCGAACGGTAGGTGACCGTTGTGACGTGATTAGCAATTTGTATGAATGACGGCACATGCTTGGCGAGTTCGATCCTCACCATGCGAACGCCGTTTGGAACACCGGGAAAGAACTTTTTCCAAAGTTCTCGCGCAACGGACTTAACTTTTCCGTACTGTTGCATATGTTCGGCAACAACTGCATTCGGTACGGCGGGTGGGAGATCGAGGATGCGAACATTAATAGCACTATCCTCAACGTAAACGGGAATGTTGAAACTCTTCATCTCGGAAACAATTGTGTGTTTGAGATGATGGTCCGATGCCATGCTTTCGGCTGCATCCAGACTACACAACTCGATGAGCACGCAGTTCCGGATAGTGTGAAGTTGGAGATTCTTCACTAAAGCAATGTCCAGCTTGAGTTTCTCATCGAGAAACTGTTTTATTATTCCCGCACTCGGTCGAACGGGCAGAGCGTCAAAGTCGACGACCAACGTGTTTTTTCGTACAGCATTCATTGTTCACAACTAACAATGATGCTTCACCGCGTATTGAATATGAGAGCCTGCTCTGCGGAAAAAGCGTCCGAACAGATCAGACGGTGGCTGACAACTGTTCTAAAGAATTTCTATAGCGAACCTTCTATGGATTCCTACCGCCATTGATTCATTAGAAACTCCATCAATCACGTCATTTTAACCCCTCTCCCTCATTGGCACACTGTTTGTATGGGACCTCTGAAATTTGTGTATGCGGTTGTCACACTTTGCTGAACCCCGTTTCTTCTCAAAATGTTAAGTATTTTTTGGAAGTTCTCCCTTCACAAATATTCCTGTATATAGAAATCTAAGGATTGTTTCTGGAATTCTTCCTACCTAAATTCCATCAGCGATTTTTCAATACATTTCGATTCGAGGCTTCCTTCGAACATGTCTCAAATAATTTCTTCAATTTTTTTCGATAATTTCTTCTTCCATGGAATCCATCAAAAACTCGGCAAGAGATGACTTCTAGGGATTTTTTTCTGGAAAAAACATCCAGGAGGTCCATTAAAAATTTCTCCAAAGAAGGCTTCAGATATCTCCAGCGGTTTCTTCAAAAACTCTTTGAGGAATTCCTCAGTATTACGTACAGATTTTTTGTTTTTCAAGAACTCTTCCACGGATTTCTTCAGGAATTTCTCCAAGGATTCTACTGAAAAATCCCGCAGGACTGTCTCAAGGAATTTCTGCAGAAGTCCCTTCACGTTTTTTTTTGTGATTTCAGCAGAATCTCTGGACAAATATTCCTGTAGAAATTTATAAAAGTATTGATTCAAAAGTTCCTCCAGGTATTCTTACATGTATTTTCCCAGAAATTCCACTAAGCATACCTTTAGACAATTTTATTCGGATTCGTTAAGAAATTTTGAAATGTTTTCAGAATTAATACATACAAATTTCTACATAAATTCTTTTGGAAATTTCTCATGGGATTTCTCTGTGCATCTTTATAGGAGTTTAAGTGTTTCTCCAGATATTATTTCAGGGATTCCATTAAAAACTCGTTCACGAATTCTTCCGGGGCTTTTTTAAAAGAATATCTTCCATGAAATTTGGTAAGGAATTTTTTTAGCACTTTTTCTAAATATTAAGGAATTCTAACAAGGTTTTTTTTTTCAGTATTCTCCCAGGAATTTCTTCGGGAACTCCTTCTACAGTTCCTTCAGGAGTTTTCCTGGGATTCTTTCAGATATTCATCCAGAAATTAAAAAACAATCTGCAAGGAGTTCAGCAAAAAAAAAAAATGACAGAGATTTATTAAAAAACATCTTCCAGAGATTCCATCTGGGTTTTCTCCACGGATTCCTTCCAAAACTGCTTTAGGAATCTCAGAAATATCTCCTCTGAGACTGCTTCAGTAGTCAAGTAGGCAAGTAGTTCTGCCGTTTTTTTTGTCCATGATTTTCTTTTCAGGAATTCATCTGGATTTTTTTTAAATATCAGCGTTTCTAGTTTTTTATTTCGGAAATTTTTCCAAGGGTTTCGTCAGAAATGATTTGAAAATTTCGTCAGGGGTGAAGTAAACTCTTGAAACAATGTTTTAGTTCTCTTGCATTTCCTTCTCTCCTGATGGAAATTCTATCAGATTTTTACACAAACTGCATAAATAATACTGGAAAAATTCTTCAAGGACGGAGAAAATTCTGAAGCAAACCCTGGCAGAGGTCCTGGAGATTTTTCTGGAGGAATTTTAAGAAGATTTTTTTTTTTTGTAAAATGGCTGAAAGGTATTGGTGGACAAAAAATCCCGAAGTAATTTTTGAATTATAAAAGAATTTTGGAATGAAAATTTAGCTGCAGAAATCTGAAACAAATTTGGAAGAATACTTGTAGGAATATCCAAAAATAAATTTCTAAAGGTATTTTATTTTTTGATGGTATCTCTGAAGGAATGCCTTGAAAACTTTTTTACTGTGAAAATTATACTGTAGAAGATCGTTGAGATAATTTCTTGAAGAATCCCGGAAGAAAGGTTTGAATAAATCCCAGGAGAAGTTTTTGACGTAACCCCAGATGGAAACTCCGACGATCTTTTGGGAAACCCTCCGGTGTTTCTAAAAAATCTCATAGGAATTTTCAAGAAGAATTTACGTACTTGATACTTGATGGGCTACAACTTGTAGCGGTGAGTCTACGCCGAATGAAGCATTTGCCTCCACTTGTCTCGGTCCTGAGCCAATCGCTTCCAGTCACCCTGAACGTTTAGACTAGAGCCCTCAGGTCCTTCTCAACTGCAAAAAGCCACCGTGTGCGCGGCCTACCACGAAGCCGACGACCCCTTCCTAGTTCTCTGCTGAATATGGTTTTTGCTTGTCGTTCCTCCGGCAAACGAGCTACGCGCCCAGCCCACCGCAGCCTGCCGTATTTTATTCGCTTCACTATATCCATCTCTTTATATATTTGGTACAATTCGTGGTTCATGGGACGCCGCCAGATGCCGTCCTCCAGTTTACCGCCGAGTATTGTTCGCAGCACTTTACGTTCGAAGACTCCAAAGGCTCTCCGATCAGATTCTCTCAACGTCGATTCATGGCCGTATAAAGCGACCGGAAGAATCAGAGTCTTGTACAATGCGAGTTTTGTCTTCTTTTGCAGCCTACGGGACTTCAGCTGGTTTTGAAGACCCAAAAAGGAACGATTCGCAGCTGCTATCCGTCTTTTCACCTCGCGGGTAACATCATTATCGCACGTTACTAGAGTACCAAGATAAACAAAGTCGTCCACAACATCAAACTTTTCACCACCTAGCACCACTTCGTCAACAGAGCCACCACTACCACGGCCGGGCCTACGTTGACCACCAGCAATCATATACTAAGTATACCAAGTCTTGGTCTTTGTGGTGTTGATCGTTAGTCCAATCCCCGCAGTCTCCCTTTTAAGAGGTATGACCGCCTCTTCCACGGCCCGACGGTCGATCCCGATGATGTCGATATCATCCGCGAAGCCCTGGAGCATATGCGACCTCGTGGCAATGGTTCCGCTCTTTTGCACACCAGCTCTCCTTATCGCTCCTTCCAGCGCTATGTTAAACAGTAAGTTTGAAAGAGCATCGCCCTGCTTCAGCCCGTCTATGGTTATGAACGACGACAAAATTTCATCCGCAACCCGTACACTTGATTTCGAACCGTCAAGCGTCGCACGAATCAGTCTTATCAGCTTCGCCGGAAAACCATGTTCGATCATAATCTGCCATGACTCGTTTCCCTTCACTGAATCGTACGCCGCCTTGAAATCAATAAGTAAATGATGGGTCTGCAAGTTGCACTCCCGAAATTTATCGAGAATTTGCCTCAGGGCGAACATCTGATTCGTCGTTGATTGGCCCTCACGAAAACCCGCCTGATATTCGCCGATGAAGGACTCCTCAATCGGCCTCAGCCTGTTATCCCGGGAGCGGTCGCGTTGTGTAGAATTCCGGACAAAATTTTGTATGCTGTATTGAGAAGTGTTATTCCTCTATAATTCGCGCACTCCAGTCGATGCCTTTTTTGTATAGAGGGCAAATGAAACCATCCAACCAACTAGCAGGCAGTTCTTCCTCTTCCCGTATATTCAATATAATACGGTGTAAGAGTTGATACAGCTGTTCAATACCGTGCTTGAGAAGCTCGATCGGGAGTTCGTCCTTCCCAGCAGCCTTATTGCCCTTCAGCCCTCTTATCGCTGTCTTGACCTCGTCTAGCGTTGGAGGTTCCACAGCTTGTCCGTCGTCGTCGATTCGAAGTCTGTCTGTCGCTCTTCCATTCCCACCGTTCATCAACTCCTCGAAGTGCTCTCTCCACCTGGCAGCCACCATTGCATTGTTTTGTCTGTCATCAAGTTTCCTTCACGGTCGTTGCACATAAAGGGAAAAAGCGCTGTTTTTCTCCGCACGCCATTGACAGTTTTGTAAAACCTCCGCATGTCATTCTGCTCCATACTTTTTTGCGCCTGAGCAAGGGAAGAGGAATTTATCTGGCAGAATTCCAGAGGAATTCCTGAAAAAACTGTGGAACAATTCACAGAGAAATTCCTGAAGCAATCTCAACCAAAAAATTCTATTTAATCCACCTAGTGGTCATGGCGCCTATATTTCGAAAGCAAGGCCCTTTTTAGCAAAATCAAGTGACAAAAATCCATTTCATTGTACCAGACTTTTGATGTTTGAGCCCTAAACTCTTTAAAAAAGCCGCCGTCTTAAAATTTGAGCCGCTATTTTGGATTTAAGTCCGCCATCTTGGAAAATCTGGTCACCATTATTGGACTCCAGACATCTTCCCCATTTTCGAATGAGTGTAATCAGTTTTGTACCTTTTAATTTCGCCCTAATTGCTTATCCTTTGACAGACATGCGTATTTCCACTACCACTTATAATCTTCCTCAGTGTCAGTTACAGTTATCCACTTCATCGGAAGACACACGCGATAGACTTCAATTTGTCAATCACTAATTAATTTATTATTCTACGGTTAACTTCTTGTCGGCAGTCGGTCAGGAAAGAGACCGAACGAAAGTCAGCATGTGCTGAGCAACCTAACTGCTATAATTATGGTATAGCCAATTGTCATTTAAACTGTCACAACTATCTATTTGTTAAGGTAACACTATTTGCCATAAATGGTCTAGATATATGTACTACAGTCTCCAGTGTTGATTTTTGCACAAAATTCGTCAGCCATGCTAGAGGTTTCAAAAATTGGCGCAGTTTGATGTGTCGCATGATAGGGGCTTGGCTCAGTTTTATACACGGCCTGTTCTACCGGTGCTGGTCTGGATCACTGAAATGGTCATAACTCCGGAACGCCTCGACCAATCCGGGCCATTTTTTAATAGCAAACAATGCGGTAAAATTCCAGTTCAATTCGTGCTAAAATCCAAAAAAAAAATGGCCAAGGCGCTGTCCATAAACTACGTAGACTTTTTTGGGCCATCTCAGACCCCCCCCCCTCCCCCCTCGTAGACTTTTTTTCATACAAAATTTTCGAAATTTGTATGGAGCGTAGACTTTGGCCAGACCCCCCCGTCCCCCCCTAAGAGTCTACGTAGTTTATGGACAGGCCCCAATGGGAAGTGCCTGAAAAGTGAGTTACCATTTTTGTACACGGAACCGCCAAACTACCCAAGATTGAGTTCTTTTGACGCAATCCCATAGTTCGGCCCAATAAGCCAAATTTGAGTAAATCGATTAAACTTACACTAGGTAAATTGCCTTCACCTCCAGCAAAAACATTTACTTAAGAGTAGGTAAATTCAACCCAAGACCCCCCCTCATTCAACCCAAATTTGAGTAAACCTGCATTTACCCAAAATTGGCTTATTGGGCTCAAAGACCCCCGTTGGGTAGATGCATCTCTGTTTGTTTTTGACAACATCGGTGAGGGAAAGAGGGAAAACAACCTAATTTTGGGTAACTAGTTTATTCGATATACTCAGTTTTGAGTAAAATCGACCCAAAAATAGGCTCCTAAAATGAAAAGTATTTTCCCGATTTTGTTGCATAACACGAAGAAGCATGCTATTCTGATCTCAATAGATTTTTTTCCGAACTTAAACAATAACAGAATACTAAATAAACTCGAAAATAAAATAATGGTACACAGTTCTTGTTTGACATCTGAGGTCAACCTTGACGTAACGAAAGTGGACCGACGGGTTGCAAAAGAAATCACATTGGCTCACTTTTGACAACAAATGTTCCTGTTTGACATACACGGTAAACAAAATTTATTCAAAATTGAGTGCTAAACAAGGAGAGTTTTAAAATTATTAAATTTTTCAAAAAGTTATTTTATGGGCTTTACTTGATAGGAATACATGAAAAATGAGTAAATATGGCATAATAACCAATGGTTGACCGATTTATGCAAAAATTGAGATAGGCCTTTAGGAGCCTATTAGGTAGTTTGATTTCTCCGTGTACACACACTCTTCGAAACACAAACAAATCTGAGCTAATTCAAATGTTCACTCCATGAGTAGCATTTTACCGCACTCACCCGCTCTTGTGTGAGTGCGTAACGCGTGATCCCGTGTGTGTTAACCGAGGGCATGTCCGTTATCAGAGTTCATGTAGTCCATCATGCTTCGGGAGAAGAAGAGGTCGTTCGCTGGCTGGCTGACTTGCTAGCTTTATCCAGTGACGAAACCACAAATTGTGATAATGACCTTTTCTCGCGCCGCGTGGTTCCCGCGCTGGCTTTGTGTACTAGTATAGCAGAGAGTAGGAGTATACTCGTCGTCGACGGTGGTTGTTGCAAGTGCGGGTGCGTAATTATGCTGTTTTCGGATGGCATTGCGATGGTAGAGAGTAGGCTATAGCTCGTCGTCGACGGTGGTTGTTGCAAGTGCGGGTGCGTAATTATGCTGTTTTCGGATGGCATTGCGATGGTAGACAGTGGAATCCATAGTGTTTGGTACTGATGCTGCTGCTGCTATTACCGCCGTAAAGCGATGCGGAAACGTTGCGGAAAACCGCAGGATGAACTTTACGTCTGAGTTAGTTCGGTGAAATGTGAGACAATTAGGCTTTTGATTTAGGAAGTGCGGCTGAATGAGCAATCCATGAGGGCTCAAATTCTGGAAATTAAGTGTCTCATTGTTTCAGATTAAATCATGCTGTGGGAAGTGTGTACCTTAACACCTATCCCCTTTGCTTACTACACAGCATCATTAAGGATATCTACTATGGACGGTGTACAGAACTACGAAAGTTTTCCAGGTGAACTTCCAAGCTCGCTCAACTCCCACTGCTGATTTGAAGAGATGAGATGGTTTTCCATGTCTAACAGTTTTCCTTCTTATTAGGTGTGAAGATTTTCCCAATTTCTCCCAAGGACGGTGAAAGTTTGTTTGCTGCGCATTAGAGATTTTGTAGTGGTGCGTATTGTTTTATGCGGATCCGTGATCGTGCGACTAGTGTCACCAAGCTTTTAGGGGCTGTCCATAAACCACGTGGTCATTTTTTGGGACTTTTCAACCCCCCCCCGTGGTCATTAGTCCATACAAAAAATTTTATTTGTCCATTCAAAATGGTCATTGGCCCAAACCCCCCTAATGACCACGTGGTTTATGGACAGCCCCTAAGTCGCCTCGTGCTCAGGAGCGCGGGTTCAATTCCCGCCACAGCTGTAAAGAAAGGTTTTCGGCTGTTCCATCCGTATAGAATGCAATAGATCCTGGTCGAACCGTTGGTCCTCCTGATTTCCATACGCTCCGATCATAAATCGAAACTTGGTATGGTAGGGTAAAAACACTAGACTTCGCCCCCCTAAAATTCTGCTTTAATCTTCGCCACTTCATACATAAAAAATGGAGTTTGTATGGAGGGGGCGAAGACTAGAGCAGTGGCAAAGTCTGGTGCTTTTACCCTATATCCAAGATGACTTTTGGTTCCATCCAGTCTTCATTTTGTAATACTATTGGATTTACAGTAACATTCGTCAAGATTTCCAAGTGTCCCGTTAGATCGCCTTCAAAGATGTTCTTGTATCTTTTTAACTTCAAGGCACTTTTCTTCGCCTTCAGTTGCACAAATTGGTGCAAGGGTAGCAGATGCATTAAGGCATCTAGTGTTGAACCAGGAGTACTTCGAATAGCTCCTGTTATTGACAATGTTGCTAAACGTTGAAGTTTAGCCAGCACGTTGGGCTGTTTAGGTTTTAGTTTAGGCTACCAGACTAGAGAGGCATACGAGACTTTGGGTCTAACAACTGCCAGGTAGATCCAATGAACTATCCCGGGGTTAGCCCCACTTTCCTCCGATCACTCTCCGACAGGCCCAAAGAGCAGCTGTTGCCTTGTTTACTACATGCTCCAGATCAGTGGTGTCATCGTTGTTACTCCAAGTTACTCACTGAGTTACCAGCTCTCGAGGTCAAACCAAACAAAAAAAAAATGACTTCCAATATGTGAAAGGATTAACTCCATTTAGTACAAGTTTGGTGCCTTCATATATGTAAGAAATAAAAGATTTCTGATAGTTTTGCTCTCACATTCTTGTACGAAGAATCTCTTTTGTGATAAATATTAGAAATTTTCCATATGCTCGCCCGGCCTAATATAAAAATATCGCTAATGTAATTTAGTTGTTTTACGCCGTTACAAATTTCAGAAAAAATCAGTTGGTGAATATTCTAATTTCTTGCGCCTATAGACGTGCAAAAAAAAGTTTCATTTATGCTATTGGAATGTATTCTTTCGTCTCCTAAATATATCTGAATCGTCTGGTCATTTTCAAATTTTTGCGACCTCATATAAGTAGAAATTGCTGTGATACTAAATATTTTTCTTACGCTCATCCAAATATAAGGAAATCTTCTATGTGGGATTTCATATGTTTGCGCACACGCGAATTGAGGAAAAACTGCCTATCACCTCTTTCATTTGTTCGATATGAAGCGCCCTGAAAAGAAAAACTTCCTTTCTGATATTTACATTATTTTTGCGCTTCCATTCCTATTTCTGTTTCCATTTATTTTGGAAGGGCGGAAGAGCCTTTTATATTATCTTTAATGATTGCTCATGTATTTTAACGAAATTATTTGTCATTTTTCATGATATTGTGCCTCTCGAATTTGAAATAATAATCACCTGTTTTATTAATAGAGAATTTTACTAATATTTCTGCACTTACACAAACATGGAGAAAAAACTCATGTAAATTCATGTAAAAAACTGTTCAGGAATTTCTTTGGTTTCTAATGGATATTTTTAAAAAATTATCCAAAAATCCTCCAGGTATTCATTGAATATCCCTCCAGCGATTTCTACAAAAAAACTTCTAGAGAACTTTTGAGAAATTCTACCATGAATTACCCCACAAATTAATTTAGGAACACTTTAATAAACCTCTCCTGGATACTTTCCGATTTTGCTCCATGGCTTCTTTTAGTGAATCTTCCAGAAATTATTTTTGGAAGTATTCCACAGATATATTTTGAAAATTCTTTAGAACACCTTCCATGGATCGCTTCAGACTTTCATCCGGAATTCTCGTTGAACGACCCTTCAGAAATTTCTTCAAAAATCCCAAAAAAAAGCTTACATGGGTTTCCCTGAAAAATCTTCCATAGGTTCTTTTCAAGAATCCATACGAGGAATCATCCACGGAATCTTTCGGAAATGCTTTCAACGATTCTGTGAGCAAATCAAAAATTCCTCCAAGGTTTACAGAAAAAAAAATTCCACAGACTCCACAGAGAATCTTACAGATTCCTAAAGATATTCTTTCAAGGACTCTTTTCGAAATTTCCCCGTAGATTCCTTCAAAAATTCATTATCAGGTTCCTTAGTAAATTTGTTCAATGATTCAACGATTCAATCTAGTATTTCTTCTGAAGTTAATCCATGGATTCCTTCGGAAATATGGTCTACGGACTACGTTCTTGAATCTACGGACGTTTTTTACAATAACTCCTTCGGCAATTTTTTTCTCAGAATTTACTCCAGGAATTTTTCAAGAAATCCGTAATCAAGTTTCTTCAAATATTTCCTCTTGAACTGCTTCACAATTTCTATTAGGTAGATTTCTATGGGTTCCTTCTAGGGATCCTTGTTCTAGGGATTCGTTAAATAGTTCATCGAAAATCTCTTCATGAGTTTCTACTGGCAAGAAATGTTTTTGAAGATTTTTCTTTCAGCGATTTCTTCAAAAAAAAAAAAAAAAAATCACAGATGTTCTTTCAGAAATTGGTTCGGATATTTTTTTTTAATAAGTGCACCAGAGATTTGTTCAGAAAGTATTATAGAGTTTCCAGATGTGTTATGTGTCCGGAAATATTCTTCAGTGATTCAGACAGGGATTCCTTCTGAGCAGGAGTTCATAAGAGACTCCTTCAGAGTTTTCTTCAAGAACTTCACAGGGATTTATTCGGATATTCCTCCAAAGATTCATTCGAAAGAACATCCTTAAAATTCTTCAGAAATTCTTTCAGGGTTTCTTACCGAAATTTCTGTTGGGATTCATTTTGAAATTCCTTTTAGGAGATATTTTCATCTCCAGAGACTTCATCAGAACTTTAGGGATTACGTCGAGAATTTCAGCAAAAGATTTCTTCAAAAGTTCTCCCATGGAGTTATCCAAATAATCTTCTGAAAATTTCTTTGCAAATTATACAGGGATAGCTTCGGACATTGTTCCAAAGGTTTCTTCAAAAGTTCTTTGAGATATTACTTCAGTGATTTCAGCAGAAATTCCGACCAGGATTTCTTTAATTGATCTTGTGGTTCCATCAGAAATATCTCATGGGATACCTTCGTTGAAATATCCACCAGGGATTTTTCAGAAGTATTTCAGAAATTGCACAAAAATGATTGAAGAATCCTTTAATGAATTACTGAAGGAATTTCTAAGAAGTCCCTGGAGAATTGTCACAGGAAATCCCCTGAAAAACTCCTGGAAACATCTTTAGATATTCCTAGAAGAAATGTTTGGTTTTCTTAGGAATCCCTGGACAAAAATTCTAAAAGCAATTGTTATTTGAGCAATTAATGAATGCCTAGGATAATACCTAGGAGAATATCTGAAGAAACACTTCAAGATACACTCTTAATTCTCAGTAAAAAATCATGAGAGACTAAGCGAGGAACTCTGCCGTTAATTTCAATCAAAAATTAGTTGAGATACTTTTGAAGGGATTCCTGGAAAAGACATCTCTGACGAAATTATCAAATTTAAAGAAATTTCCAAAATCCTGAAGAATCTCCTTAGAACATCATTGAAGAAAAAAAAAAAAATTTAAGAAATCTGGAATTGAAAAAATCTTGTTTTTTCATTATCTTGAGTTTCTGCAAAAAAAATATTAAGAAAATCTTAAGAAAAAAAAATCTGAAAAAAAAATCTGAAGGTCTGAAAAAAACCAAAGCAATGCTTGGAGGTATACCTGAAGAAACGACTGGGACTTGGAGGAAATTCCAGAAACTTTCTAGAAGAAAATCCCTGTACAAATGAACCTCTGGGAGAAATAAAAGCAATAATTTCTGAAAAAGTATCAGGGAAAATTTCTGAATTTCCAAAAGAAAACCCTGGAGGAATTTCTGAAAAAATCTCTGAATCTTTGTAAAAAAATCTTGTTACGTTTCCGAAAAAAAACGTTTGGAAACATTCCTGGAAAACCGAGGAGAAATTCCTAGAAGAATTTCTGAAAAAATTCAAAAGGATTTCCGAAGAAATTTCAAAGAAAAACGTTTGCAAAATTTCCGACAATATTTCTGGAAGATTTTTTCAAGAAATGTTGGAAAAAATACAACCATGAACTTATGTAGCAATTCCTGAAGGAATTCCTTACAGAATCCCTTAAGAAATCCCAGGACAAGTTCTGGAAGAAATGTATGAGGACACTATTGTACAAGTTTCTAGATGAATTTTTGAAAAATTTCTTATAAACTCCTAGAGGATGAATCCCTGAATTTTTTAGGGACATCCATGAACAGGAATGCATTTTAAAACGGTACTAAGAATAATCTTCAGAAGAATTCTTCCTTAAAATAACTCTTAAAAATCCTACGAGAATTTTCTTTTTGTAAACATACCCGATTGTTTTTTTGTTTAATCCTCAAAGAATCCTCAAAAGAATTTCTGGCAGTGTTGCTGGAGGTAATGCAGTAGAATTTTCCAGATATATATATTAATGAGAATTCTTGCAAAAAAGTTAAAATTTCCTTTTTGCGATAATTACATAAAAATTCCGCTGAATAGTAATGCATGCAGGGTTTTTTCCGGTTATTAGGTGCAATAGTGAAGTCATTTCCTTGGGGTGTACCAGCATAGGGGGCGCTGAGATTTGGAAACTTTGTCAACTGTACCCCATCCAGGGACGGTGCTTTTATATTGACATGCCTTCTTCTTGTAAAAATTACAAGAGTAGTTTTTGAGGGATTTACGTTTAGTCCCTCTCTTTTACACCAGGAAAGAGTGTAGTTTAACGATATTTGCATTCTGTTTGATAGCGTTTCATCATGCTTCCCTCTTACCACTATCACGATATCGTCTGCATAGCCAATAACTTCGAATCACATTGCCACCAAACTATTCAGCAAGTCATCAACAATTAAAGACCACAGTAATGGTGAAAGTACACCTCCTTGGGGACAGGCCTTAGACGTACTTACTTTAATGGTTGATTCGCCCAATCTGGAGACAATACATCGATTTCTTAACGCTGCAATGCAGTGATCCAGTCAACGATTGAGCCATGAAATTGACTCTGTACCATTATCGCTTGCGTCTACTCAGTTACGGGTTTGAACAACTAATGACTTATTTATTAACAACATAATTCAAGGCTTACTTCGCGCCAACACAGCCACCTCTCAATTGTGAACACTTCCTTCCCTGCGGACCAATTCCGTATCTTCAAAATAAAGATCAGGAAATATGTGAATGTGTCCGAACCAGTGCTGAAAATGTCATTTCGGCACACCTAAATTCAACCACCATTCGTATGGTAACACGCAGATTCGTATGGTGGCATACGAGGCAGTGTGCAAAATTTTCGGGCAGACGCGCTGATTTTTTTCATAGTCAATGGGAATAGTTGTGCTAAGAAATGCATGGCACCTCCCCTCTTTGCACCCTCCCCTTTTTTGCTGGTAGCCGAAAATATGTGGCTTTTTTTCGTATTTTTTTTTTTTATAAATTTCACATGTTTTTGTTCAAATTTTCATCATTTTGCTAAACATCAATAGTTTTCACTGATCCTTGACATGCAACGTGTCACTACCCATCATAGTATGTTAAAGTTGTCATCCCAGAGCTATTCTAAGGCCTCCAAAGTACTCCAAAGTTTGTGTCACAAACCCAACACGCTGAACCAAATTTTCTACACGATGAACGATCACAGAACATAGTCTAGGGTACACAAAAAGCCTCAAAGCACCCCTAGAAAATTCATGGTACATGAGTTGAGTTGGGTTATCTAGGTTATCCAAACTACTCTGGAATTCATTTTCTTAAGATCTACAACATCTACCATCATTTGTGTTCACTCTGTTAAAAAAATTTAGTCACGTTGATGTCCATTAGACCTCGCAATGCTATGAGCAATTCGATAGTGTGATAGATTGACGTTCGGTGAAATATCAACGGCTTCCAATGCACTTTGAAGTTTGGGTTACGATATCTACATACTTTATCATGCTTTAATTGTAAAAAAATATTAGTGAACTGTAGTCTATACTGCTAATTGAGCCTCAGTGCACAATTACAATGTTTTTGATACATTAATGGGTTGTTTCAGGCTTTCCAAATTATTCTGGAAATAGGAACTTCAAGGTCTACAGACTTTACTCATGTTTCTCTTTACTCTATCGGCATAATTCTTCCATGGTTGTGTCTGTTGCACCTCAATATATTACGAGTATATCTATGTGTTGCTATTTGGGTATCCACTGGCATACAAATGGGCCCTAATGTATTTTGAAGTATGGGTCGCAATATCTGTAAATCTTTGGATATTTTTATTGTAGCGAATGTTTGCGGAATATAATGTACGCTACTCTTAGAGCCTCACAATGCAATTCTGATAACTGATCAGAAATCCAGAAGGAATTTTAGGAGGTATTTATTGAAAAATCTCTAGATGTATTCCTAGAGGGATTTAGAAGAAATTTCTGGCAACATTCCTAGAGGGATTCCTTGAAAAATTTTTGACAGAAAAATTGCAGCTGGTCTATGAGAAATTCTTATTAGCGTTCCAGTTGGAACTCTTGAAAGAATTTATGGACGGATACTTGATGGAATTCTGAACAGAAGTCCATGAGTAATATCTTTAGAAAAACTTCCTAGAGGAATATTTGGAGAAATTTTTGGAGGAATTCCTGAAGAAGTTCCTGGTGGGATTCTTAGAGGAATTCTTAACACAACTCTAAGAATAATTCCCGGGTAAATTCTTGGAGGAATCCCTGGAGTTGTCTCAGGAGTATTTTTAGAATATTTTTTCTGGGGGAATTTCTAGAGGATTACTGGGTAGAATTCCAAAAACATTTTCAAGGGATTCCTGGAAAGATTTCTGGAGGAATTCCTGGAATGATTTCAGGAGAAATTTTTGGCGTAACTGCTTAAGAAATTTTTGGAGGAATATCTGAGGAAATCTCTGCAGAAAATCTCGGTGAATTATCAGAGTAATCCCAGGAGTTTCTATCTTGAGAAATTTCTAATGGTTTCCTGAAGGATCGTAGAGGTATTCATTTCATTTCATTTCATTTATTGAATCAAAAACTGTAGAATAAGGGCTGCCCCTTTTAAATGACTACATAAGTTGGGACCACTAGAGTTTATCAAGTACTTATAAATCTAAAAATCTTAAATAACTAATCTAGTAATTCTAATTCCTCCTATTAAACCACGCAATACAGTCTCGTCGGAAAACATTAACAGAATCAATATTTTTTAATTCGTTTGGTAATTGGTTCCAATAAGCAATTCCTCTTACAAATAAGGTGTTCCCATAGTGAGACGTGTTATAATTCGGTATCACAAAATTTCGAGTTCTTGGGCTTTGAAAGCGCTGTAATTTCTCAAATAAGTATGTTGGCGAAGATCTACTTACTATTTTATTCAAAAGCAGACAGGATCGAAGCTTAGCAAACTCGTAAAAAGGACATCCTAGTAGCAGTGGCTGAAGATGGGTCACCCTTGAATATCTGTTTAAGTTAAACACATAGCGTACACAACAATTGAGAGCCACTCTTAAACGATCCAAGGACCTTGCCGATGCATTTAACAGAATTTCAGCCCCATACATAAAATGAGGCAAAATGAGGCTTTTGAAAAGTTGCATTTTCGTTTGATAATTTAGCATGCTCGATGTTAATCTAAGCTGTCGAAGGCCCATGTAAATTTTGTTACATTGAGAATTTACATGTGAATCCCACTCAAGATTCTGTTGTATAACAAAACCGAGAAGTACAGCTTCCGTTACATATTCAATGGTATCTTGCCCTAGGTAGATCCTTGGCAAATCAAAATCAAATCTTGACCTAGATAAAAACATAACTTTGGTTTTGTCAGCATTTATAGGAAGAAAGTTCTGTTGAGACCAAGACAAAAGACTGTTCAGATCCTCATTGATAAGCTGAGCCAATGCATCAATAGAAAGTTCAGTAGAGCCCAAATAAAGTTGAACATCATCTGCAAACATAAGGATGCTACAATGTTTTAATATGGATGGAAGATCATTGATAAACATTGAAAATAAAAGAGGACCTAGAATAGACCCTTGAGGTACACCAGATAGAATAGATATTGGCCGCGAAACAGTATTATTGATATGGACAACTTGAGCTCGACCAGACAAATAAGATCGTATTAGGTTAGACGCATTCTGAGAGAAATAAAACTGAGTGGTTAACTTATTGATAAGTTTTATATGCGAAACGCGATCAAAAGCTTTCGAAAAATCAATTAGTAATAGGAATGCCATTCCTTTTTTATCAATGGTTTTCAAGATGTCATCAGTAACTTTCAGAATCGCAGTGGTAGTACTGTGAGCTGGTCTAAAGCCAGATTGATTATCGCTAAGCAGATTAAACGACTCAACAAATTGATGAATTTGGCCTTTCAATATTTTTTCAAAAACTTTAGACAGCCCACAGAGAATACTTATAGGTCTAAGATTATTCAAACCATTGATTCTAGGCTTTTTTTTGATAGGGATTATTTTTGCAGCTTTCCAAGATTGCGGATATTTCGAAGAAGTTATAATTAAGTTAAAAACATGACGAATCTCGGAAATTATGAATGGTAACAACAGTTTAATAAAACGTAATGGAATAAGATCCATTCCAACAGCGTTCGATTTGATAGTGTTCATGGCGAAGAAAATATCAGTTTCCCCGATGGTTGAAAAACTGAAATCGCTGTACTGAGAAGGAAAAACAGGTAAATGACGGTCACAAGCTGTGAAATTTGAACCAAAGAACTCATTTATGTCATCCGCACTATTGGTTACTTCTGCCGCTGAAACAGAACTACTTTTTACGTTCAACTGCTTAAGCTTATGCCACAAATCTTTATTGGAATTTGAAGACGCTATTTGACTAGAAAGATAATTAGATTTGGCAACATTAATCAAATGAGTCACACGATTCCTCAATCGCTTGAAGTTGTCGAAGTCATCCCCATTTTTCGTACGTTTCCACAAACCATAAGAAACATCTCTATCTACCATTGCATTAAGGATTTCGTCATTAAACCATGGATTTTTTTTAGCTTTCAAAGTACGTATCGGAACAAAAGAGCTAAAAAGTGCAAATAAACGGTCATTCAGAAAGTTCAAGGCAAGATCGGGATCGTTTATACTATGAAGTAAATTCCAATTCATCGTTAGAGCTGCACTACTCAAAGCAGACATATCAATATTATAGTAATCCCTTAAAGTACGAATACTAGTATTTTTTTCATTTCGCGAAATATTTAATGATGAAAATATGATATCGTGCTTAGAAAAGGCAGGTGCCGAGACCTGGTTGAAATTAAGCACAAAATCGGAATCGTTAGTTATCATTAAGTCTAAAAGGGAACACGAGTTAGATAGAAAATGAGTAGGCTCTTCATTAACACGGAGAAAGCCGAGACTATCAAGAGCACCTTTTAAATTAACAGTTTTTTCGTTCAATTTCAACATGTTCGTATTAAAATCACCAACTACGATAGTCTTAGGGAAATTACCGGATAAATCAGACAACTTATTAAACAAAATTTCAGAACAATCATTTCGAGGGGGATTGTATACCACCCCGAGCAAAAACTTTTCATGCTTAAATCGAGTTTCCAAGAATAAATATTCAGTAAGGTTGGTGTGACCCATACCCACATAGAGTTCGGAATTAGAGAGTACCGTACACGAAATTCCATCCCTGTAATATACGCAGACACCACCCCCACGGCTATATTGCCGATCATTACGAATCAACTTGAACCCATCAATAGCTATTAAGTCATCATTAATACTGTCGCTAAGCCACGATTCTGTAATGCAAACAATGTCTAGTTTGCTTTCAGTAATACACAATTTCAATTCGTTAAATTTGCTCATTTGCCGAGCGCAAATACTTTGAATGTTAATATGGCATATATTGAGCTTATCCGAATGCAAAGCACAGTTCATCACAACACGTGGAATACACGAAACACCTACATTAGAAGAGGAATTTACGATATCAACCGACATCGAAAGAAACAAATGTATACGACTCAAAACAAGACAGTAAATGCGTGGTAGTGAAGGAGGAATTAGAATAAAAAAGAAAATGTGAGTGAAACTCCATTACAATAATTTTATCCACAACTCTAAATCTCAATCAAATTGCTAACAATAATCGCTACGTGGCCCAACTTGATAAGAACCAATGATACAGTATTCATTCAAAAACTCATATAACAAACACCAACACAGTCTCTGAGTACATGGCAGAGTAGTTACGGCAGCCTTGAGCTCGACTACCAGTTCAATGAGCAACATCTCAGCAGCAGCAACCGTCACCAAATGGCCCCAGTCCTCAGGCAGCAGCAACAGCGAAACCATACAGCAGCAGCAACAGCGTAACCACATCAGCAGAATCCAGAATCAGTGCAACAGCATCATTGTGTTTGAACTCCAACAATTTAACTTGCAGGAAGGAAGAAAACATGGAAGCTAGTGGAACGGAATCATAGGAAATAATAGTGAAGGAGAAAACAGAAACTAATATGGAAAGGTATGGCATTTGACTTTTAGGAGGGGAAGAAATCATGGAAATTATAGGATCGGAGTCATGGACCATAGAGGCAAGGAAAAGAGCGTGTAAGAGGAAAGGTATGATGCTTATTCCAGGCCGTCCATCGACAGCACCATTTGCGCTTGGTCCTCAGGCTTCCTTTTGATGAAGACGAACCCATCCTTGGTGAAAACGTTGTGCAGCTTGCCAGCTTTCTTCAGCTTGATAGCATGCGCCTTGAGTTGACGAGCGAGAACAGTGAGATTTTCGTTCACGTAGATGCGCTTATTGATGCTGAATCCAAGATGGTTCAGTGACAAACTACGCGAAGAAAGGTACCTTTGATAGAAATCATCACGCACATTCTTGAAAGCGAATTGTAGCACTATAGGCGGAGAAGCTCCAGCTTCAATAGGGAGACGTGCCAACCGTTTGGTGTGAATAAGTGGCAAGTTTTGTTCATTGTAGCCGAGCGCCGATGAAACCTTACTGCTGTAGCCGACCAAGTCCTCATTAGGTTTGTAGGGAACACCAGAAAGTAGCAAGTCGTTTGTCCTCATCGAAGCCAGTAATCGTTCCTCATTCATAAGCGCGTTGGAACGGACATCATTGACTGATTCCGTTAATCGTAGCACCTCGTTCGAACAGTCTTGCTTGAACTGCTGCACATCCTCACGCAGATCCGCGATTTCGCTCCTCAAGTCGCACTTACTCTGCTCAATCCTGGAGTTCGTCTCGTTGAACATTTGTTGCATCCGAAAGAGCAGATCATCCAACGTTTCCACATGATCATCCGAAGAATCCAGGTCTTCCTTCGACCGCTTACAGGGATTAGATTTAGTTTCGGTCGTCAAAGGAACAAGTGTGTTTGTTTTGGTTTTACCCATTGTATGTCGGTGAACACTTGTTTTGCTTGTCACAGTAGAATGAGCGGAATGAACTTCAGTGAGTGCCTTTTTTAGCTGAACGTTCGATGACGGAACAAACAATGGCGAGCTTGGCAGTGAAAGGCAGGAAAATATGTGGAGAAAAATGTGGAATATCTGCGCAGCCTGCCAATAAATTAGGTAAATTCCATAAATCACTGCATCTGCATCCTCCGATGAGCCGTCGAACAGAGGTTGGTGAACGAAAAATTCACAGCATAGGCGATTAAATCAAATTTAGCCACTACCAACTATCTCACTCACAATTTCCAGCTCATCCCTTCAGAAACTGGAGGAGTTCTTGAAAAAAAAAAATCCTTGAAAATCCGTGAAGGAATTGCAGAAGAAGTTTCCGAAAGAATTTCTGGAGTAATTTGTGTAGGATTTCTTTGAAACTTTTCTTTAAGAATTTGTTACGGGTATAAATATTTGTTACAATTATAAGACGGAATAATTGTTTAATGTGTTCTATATGTAACATTCGTGAGTTCTTTGTGTTATACGTTTCAATTTGACTTGGAAATATTCGCCTTCCTTAATGCACATTTATAGGGTTCTGGTAGAATAGTGGCCCATGAAGTGCGCAGTCTTATTTCGATTGCCAACTTTCAGGCCATTTCTGGCAGCGGTCAAGTATTAGAGATGTAAACCTTTCCCTGCCACGGACTTCAAGTTGTTGATCTCAAGTATCGAACCCCGAAACGGGATGCCCGATTAGGATTAGTTTTCCTAGACAAAATCAAGCTATGAACACAGCGACAAATGCTATGAACTAAAAGGCAAAATGCCAACTAAAATACAATTCCAGGATGACTGATGGACACAAACCCTTACATGAAACCTCGTCATCCTGTGATCGGAAGATGTTATCCATCTGGATAACAGGGCACATTTATGTTATGTGTTGTGCTGCGTCAATTTGTGATGTTCCTAATTTGTGCATTTGTAAGGTTTTATGTGTATCGTGATATGTTGATCCTTTAATAATAATTAATTTCTTTTATTTTTGTAACATGGCGCCCAACGTGGGGCCCTTGCATTTGTAGGGTTCCATGTTGTATTTTGTAACATGGCGCCCAACTAAAATACCCCGTGTATGCAAATGAAAGTTAGTTGGAAGGATTATAACTACAGTTTTAAGGCCATTTTATTTTTGTGGACAGTGTACCTCCACAAAAGTAAAGTTTAGTTGAAGTAAGATTCGTTACGTGATTTGGAAAGCAGTTTGGCTTTCGGGTAACATTTTAGTTGTTTTGAGTTGAGGTGTGTTCTGGGGACTTGTTAGTCCTGTTCACCGCTATGTTTCTGGAAAGCATTGTGGCTTTCGGGTAGCACAACTCGTTTTGGTTTTGTTTTGAGTTTAGGTTAAGTTATTTATCTTTATCGTAGTGTTAAGTATGTGGCCTTAACACTATTGTTATGAAGGATATGAAGCATATGAGAGCTGAATTTTTCGTGAATCAGTGAACGATTCACGAGAAATTCTTGCTCAAACGTTGGATTGTGTTACGGGTATAAATATTTGTTACAATTATAAGACGGAATAATTGTTTAATGTGTTCTAAATGTAACATTCGTGAGTTCTTTGTGTTATACGTTTCAATTTGACTTGGAAATATTCGCCTTCCTTAATGCACATTTATAGGGTTCTGGTAGAATAGTGGCCCATGAAGTGCGCAATCTTATTTCGATTGCCAACTTTCAGGCCATTTCTGGCAGCGGTCAAGTATTAGAGATGTAAACCTTTCCCTGCCACGGACTTCAAGTTGTTGATCTCAAGTGTCGAACCCCGAAACGGGATGCCCGATTAGGATTAGTTTTCCTAGACAAAATCAAGCTATGAACGCAGCAATACATGCTGTGGACTAAAAGGCAAACTGCCAATTAAAATACAATTCCAGGATGACTGATGGATCCAAACCAATAAATGACACCTCGTCATCCTGTGATCGGAAGGAGTTATCCATCTGGATAAAAGGGCACATTTATGTTATGTGTGGTGTTGCGTCAATTTGTAATGTTCCTTATTTGTGCATTTATAAGGTTCCACTATCGTGATGTGTTAATCCTTTGGAAATAATTTATTTTCTTTTATTTTTGTAACAAATTCCTGGAGAAACTCTGGAGAAGCTCCTACAGGGATTTTTGGAGAAATTCCTAGAGAAATTCTTGGAAGAATTCCTGGAGAAATTCTTGAAGGAATGCTTGGAGAGTTTCTTGACAGAAGTCTTGGAGGAACTCCTGGAGAAATTGTTGAAGAAACACCTAGAGGGATCCTTTGTGGAATTCTTGGCAGAAGTTTTAGAGGAAAATCTAGAGAAATGCTTGGGGGAATTCCTGGTGGAATTCTTGAAATAATACTTAGAGAAACTCCTGGAGGGATTCTTGTAGGAATTTTTAGCGGAATTCTTTGAGAAATAGCTGGAGAGATTTTATGAAAAATTCTTGGCGAAAGTCTTGGCGGAATTCCTGAAGGATTTTTTAGGAACTTTTGGCGGAATTCTTGAAGAAATTCCTGAAGATATTCTTGGAGTAATTCCTGGAGGAATTCGTGGAGGAATTCTTGGAAGAATTTCTGGAGGAATGATTAGAGGAATTCTTGAAAGAATTATTGTAGAAATTCCAGGAAGGATTCCTGTAGGCATTTCTGGAGAAATTGCTGGAGGATTTCCTGGAAAGTTTTCATAAATAATCCGAAAAAACCCAGAGGAATTATCGGAGCAATTCCGAGATAAGTTTTTGTAGTAATTCCTAATTAGTAATCCTTGGTGTAATTCTTAATTTTTGGGGATTTCCTAGATAAATTTATAACGGAATTCCTGAACGTACTTTTAAAGAATTGCCGGAATAATTTTTGGAGTAAATCCAGGAATAATTTCTGGAGGAATTTCTGGCAAATGTGCCAGGATTCCGGTGGATCCAGGAGAAATTCCTGGAGGGGATCTTGGAGAAAAAGCTTGGCAGAAGTGTTGGAGGAGTTTCTGAAGAATTTCCTGGAAGAATTCCTATAGAAAGAAATTCCTGAAGGATTTTTTTAAGAGAACTTATGGAGGAATCTTGAAGAAATTCCTGGAGAAATTCTTGGAGAATTCCTTGGAGAGATTCTTGGAAGAATTTTTGGCAGAAGGTTTTGAGAAATTCCTGGAGATTTCTTATAGGAATATCTGGAGGAATACTTGGAGGAATTTCTGGAGGAACTCCAAGAGAAATTTTTGGAACAATTTCTGGAGGATTTTGTGGAGAAATTTCTGGAGAAAATCCTGAAGAAATCCCTGGAGGTATTCTCGGAGCAATTCCAAGAGGAGTTCCTGTAGGAATCTCTAGAGCAATTTTTAAAGGGATTTGTGGAGGAATTTCTATATGAATTCCTTGAGGATTTTATGAAGTATTTTCTGAAGTACATAATTCCAGATGGAATTCCTATGGAATTCCTTAAGGAATTTTCAGAAAAATTCCTGGAGTAACCTCGAGCAATTTCTGGACGAATTCTTGAGAAATTCCTGGAGGTATTTGTGAAGTGATTTTCGGAGTATTACTTGGAGGAATTCTTGTAAAAAATTCTGAAGGAATTCTTGAAAAACTTCCTGGGGTAATTTTGGAGGAATTCTTGAAAGGATGATTTTGTTTTGCAAAACTTTCTGGAGGAATTCCTTTAGGATTTCTAGGAGAAATTCCTAGAAGAATTTTTAAAAATCTTCTGGGAGTATTCGTGGAGGAATTTTTGAAGGAGTTCCTGGAGGAGTTATTTGAGTAATTTTTGGAGGAATTCCTTGCGAAATTTCTGGTGGACTTGTTGGAGAAATCCTTGAAGGAATTCTCGCAGGCATCCCAAGATGCAGGTATCCCAAGAATAATTTCTAGAAGAATTTTCGAAGGATATCTTGGAGAAATTCATGGGAGATCGCCTAACGGAAGGAATTCCTTGAATAATTCCTGGAGGAATTTCTGGTGGATTTCCTGAAGCAACTCAACATCTCAAAATATACCAACAAACTAATTTCTGTGATTTGGAAAACAAAAGCTTCCTAATCTTTGAATAATGTTTTTCTATCGACAGTTTCTCCGCCCTCACACATATTTTACTTGAATTCATCTTTATTTTGCTTCATGTCTCCCACAATCCCTACATCTATTTCAGTATATCTCGTAATGTTATGAGGTACAACAGATACAATCGTGAAAGAATTGTACTGATAGAGTAAAGAGAAACATGAGTAGAGCCTGCGGGCCTTGAACGTCTTTATTCCAGAATAGTTTGGATGACCTAGATCAATAAGTGAGTATAGAAAAGTTATTATAATTGCAATCGCAGGCTCTTGCTATAATAATTGCGTAGATTATATTCGTCGAGCATTCGCTTAAATGAAAATGTGCTAAGATATACAGATTTTACGATCCATACATCAAAATATTCGGAAGATCTTTTAACAACACAAAGAGATTGTCGTAATATTATATGTATGAGATTTTTTTATTCTTCAATCACTTAATCTAATTTACAGCTCTATTGTTCACAAGGGCACTGCGTGAGCAATTCCAATTGGAAGCTGTACATTCACTTTGCACAGCGCCTAAATGTATTGTGTGGCTTCGTGGTCGTGCGGCTAGTGTCACCAAGCATTTAGTTGCATCGTGCTTGGAGCGCGGGTTCGATTCCCGCCGCAGCTGTCAGGAAAAGTTTTCGGCTGCGCCGCTGGGCGTTCCATGCTAGTCCGTTGTCTAGTGTCGTGCTTCCTTCAAAGAGCGAATAGCTCACTGGAAGTACTAAACGTGTCCGTGTCTTTCTTTAATGTATTCTATTCTAATTGTATTACATCGAACTGGTTGCCGTTACGCTGCTTTCACTTTCTACCCTATCATGGTAGAATGATGAGCACGAGAATGTTGATGTGTGGCTGTTGGTTGTTCCTGTTTCCAGTCCGATCGGGGGTCCATTATGGGTTGCCGTTCGCCGATGTCCAAGTATCTGGGTTCATTTGAGCCATGGACTCAAAAGAGGGTCAGTGTCAGCTGCTCTCAGGGGGGAAGAGCAACTGATGAAAGTGCCGGGGCTGGGATCGAACCCATGACCATCTGCTTATGAAGCAAACGTGTAGCCACTACGCCACGGGCCCCGGCTTTTATATGAGATACAACAGAAACAATCGATAAAGTACATAAAGAGATACAAGAGTAGAGCTTGAAGAGCTTGAAGGTCTTAATTCCAGAATAGCTCGGGTGATCTAGATCACCAAGTGAATGTTGCTAAGTTATCAGACTTGCATAAAAAATATCCAAAAATTTACTGATATGGCAACCCATACTTCAAAATACATTGGGGTCCATTTTATGCCAGTGGACGCCCAAATAGCAACACATAGAGATACTCGTAAAATATGGATTACTGCACGAATTTATGCTGGCCTGCCTACTCTCCCAGAAAATTTGACGTTTGAGCGGTGCCGACACCGTGGACCATTGAGGTGCAACAGACACAATCGTAAAAGAATTATGCCGATAGAGTGAAGAGAAACATGATTAAAGTCTGCAGACCTTACAGTTCCTATTTCCAGAATAGTTTGGAAAGGCTGGAATATCCCATGAATGAACCAAAAGCATTATAGTTGTGCACTGAGGCTCCATCAGCAGTAGGGTGGCCCACACTTATATGAAAAACCAAAATTTCGAAAAATACCAAGTCTTACCTCCTAAATCAGTTGTTTTGGACTCCCAGAAGCTACGTTCAAAATTTGAGCAAAATCGGTTGAGCCTAAGGGGGCGCTCAAAACGCTTGAAGTTTGTATGGGAAAACTTGGCCAAATGTATGCAGAAATTTTAAGTTTTCGAATTTTGCCACTAGGTGGCGCTGTAAGCGTTCAATAATCAAACCCTTTGGTATTATTGTAGGTGACTATACTGCCCTTCTTGGCATGTCAGTCCCATGTTGTTTCTAATGCAAATCATATTTTTGTCTCTCACGAGCCCATTTAAAATAAATTTGATATTTTTCTCGCCTCATTTCACAGCTCAATGTGCCACGAAAAGTTTATGCATTACATGAATACACTTTTTTTGAAAACAATTGGAGTCATAGTGCAAAACGTAGGCACTTTGAAAAACAACATGGGACTAACATGCAAAGAGGGGCAGTATATGCCAGAGAACTTTGTCGAAGATCGCGAAGTGATCCGACAGCTGTGAAAAAAGTTATACTCAAGGCAAAGTATAGGCTACATTCCACGAATGTATGAAAGTATGTAGATATCGTAACCCAAACTTCAAAGTGTATTGGAGGCCATTTGTATTTTACCGAACATAGCATTGCGAGGTCTAATGGACATCAACGTGACTAAATTTCTTTCAGAGTGATCGCAAATGATGGTAGATGTTGTAGATCTTAAGAAAATGAATTCCAGAGTAGTTTGGATCATCTAGATTACCCAATTCATGTACCTTGAAATTTCTAGGGGTACTTAGAGGCTTTTTGAGTACCGTAGACTATGTTCTGTGATCAATTATTTTGTATAAAATTTGGTTTAGAATGTTGGATTGACACAAACTTCGGAATACTTTGGAGACCTTAGAATAGCTCTAGGATCAAAACTATGTCAGACTATGATAGGTAGTAATACATTGCATGTCAAGCATCAGTGAATACGATTGAAACTTGAGCAAAATTTGTAGAATTTTAAAAAAAAATTCAAAAATAAAATGCCACGTGTTTTTGGATACCAGCAAAAGGGGGCCGGGTGCAAAGAGGTGCTATGCATTTCTGAGCACAACTATTCCTTTTGAAAAACTAGAAAAATAACTCCAGGCTATAATGTTTTAAAACAAAGAAGATATTGCAGTTTCTCAAAAGATGATCGCCCCCGGGTGTTTACGGGTTTAAGGTTACCTGGAAGAATTTCCGAAAGTATCCTTGGAAGATTTGTTTAACCCTTATTTCTTTTTTTCCGATAAAATCTATGGAACAATTTTGAAACAATTTTGACTGATTTTTCCCTTGATAAAAGCCAAATAAAGCTGGACGAAACGTTGGGTAATGCAAAACTAGCCGTTTAGATTGACTCTAGACTGAGAAAGTCAACATACCTATGTAAATTTGTAACGTATCATAGAAGGTTTCGTTATGCAAATTTCTGTAAGAGTTAATGAAGGACACTTTGGAGACCTTTTTTTATGAATCCCTGAATGATTTTCCTTGTTTTTTTTTATCTTAAGGAACCTTTAATTAACTATCTTAAGGAATCCCTGGCTAATTTTCTGAAGCAAGCTATCTGAAGCAAGGATATCTGAAATAATCTTTGTAAGACTGTTTAAAAAAGTCCTTTGAAAACATTCCGAAGGGAATCTGAATTTCTGTAGGAATCGCTGGAAGAATTTCTGAAAGAATCCGTGGATGAATGTCTGATAGAAATCATGGAAGAATTTCATTCTGAAAGAATCCATGGAAGAATTTCAAAGGAAACCTAGACAAATTCTTGGAAAAATTACAAAATGACCAGAGAGAAATTTATAAATAGATCCCTCAATAATTTTCTGAAGGAATGAAAAATTTTCCAGCAAAAAACCCTGGAGGCTAGTTTTTTACTCAAATAACAGAAAGTGCAAATTTTGGGTTTATCAATCCGTATGGTTTGGGTTGGCCCTCATAAGGATCGTGAGCTCAAATCTCACATGAGCTGTGGGCTTTGTCCTAATTCAACCAATAATTTACTTGTGTAGGTTGAGGTATTCGATATTCATAAAAAAATGAGTTTGGAAAAATGGGATACTCTAGCATGTTGACCTGTTTAAATGCTGTGAAGCTTACAGGGCATCTGGATAAAGGACATTGTGCGCTGTGAAAACATAATTCTACCTTTATCATCATAAAATTGCTAGTTATGCTCTGTTCTCCTGCTCAACAACGCATGCAAGAGTTCATCCAAAGCCTTTCCTCCATAGACTGATAGGTACTCGATCAGTGATTGCATTTTCCCGTCTATTGTCCACAATTTTCTCGCTTCATCAAGCAGTGTCAATCACATTTGTCTCGTACACGGAAATTAGTTTACTCATGCGTTGTGATCGTCCAGATGTCATAGGATTTTCCATCAAGCCAATTAGTCAGAGGCTAAGCGGCAGTCGGATCTCCCTGCTGGTGCACGTAAACGTATTAATTTTTCATCATCCATCTCTTGTACCTACCCTACATGTCACACTCATGTGCCACTGCCAGCAATGCTGCAAACCGATAGCGACGTGTCCACTGCAGGGGTGCTGGCAGTTTGAACCTGAAAAATAATAGAAAATAGAACTTCCCATTTTGTTTGTATCTTTCCAGATATATTGCCATCGTGCATCCCCTCCGGCACAGGACGTCCCGCAAAAAGGCTCGCCTCTTCCTGTTGATCATTTGGGCGCTGAGCTGCATCCTGGCCGCCCCCTGCCTCATGTACTCCACTGTCATGACAAAGCGGTAAGTTTGTTTGCCTGGATTGCTTGTACTCGGTGAGAAGATTGGGTCCATTGTCATGATTCAGCCGGTCGGTCGGTCGGTAAGTGGTGGTCATTTATTGTCCGTCTATTTGTCATGACACCCTCCGAATCATTTTGTACCATTAGAAGGTGTTGGGTAGGTTACACCGGAAAAAAGTCATTGTTCAGTCCTAGAATGAGATTCATAATAAAACAAAATTCTCACTTCAATCCACTTTTGACTTTTGATAACATTCTTCGGCAAGATAAGGGAGTGTATTTAATCATGCAAATCGAAAATTAAGCATGTAGGATAGCGAGCCACTCGGGCAGTGGCCGGTGTTTTGAGCACTTTTCACCACAACCCAATCAATTTCAACCCGATTGACTTAAAATTTCGTACACTGCTAGATACTATGCGTATCTCACCGCGATCTAAAAATTGTGTCAATTAGTTCGAAATTGGCTGAGTTATAGCAGAAAAGTGCCCGAAATAGGAGCCCTGCCGAGATGGTTCCACTTTCCTAACGAAAACGCTTCTTAATAGATTATCAATATTTATGCCTGAATATATCAGAAATTTAACCTTCACGTACCCGACCCCTGACAACTCATTTTCAAAACGCTGGCATTTCATCAATGTTCATCCTATTTTTTTTAAGTCACCCTCAATCGATCATAAATTGGTGCTAGTTTATTATATTCAAGAGGCCATTTAATATCCGTACCATTCCGGGGATATTCCGGATTATGCTGGGGTCAGGGGGTTGCCAAAATGGCTAAAAGTGATTACATCGTGTGTTATTGTGCTTGATCTATCGATTTTCAGCGATTTTTTAACTGCATACAGTGAAACGCAACTGAGTCAGAAACGATAGACTGAAGTCTGTATCAACTAATATGGCCACCCCGGAACATCTAGCGTAGGTTCCACGGGGGTGTCATCGAGGACATTTCTGATTTGCAACCAAAACATGCCGTGCGACGTGTCAATCTTCATGATTTCGAGAAAATGGGGCAGAAAATATTTCTGAAGTCTGCATCAACTGATGTGGCCGTTCCGGAACACCTAGAACAGGTTCCGTGGGGGCCTCTCAAACACAATTACATACAGGGGATAGACAAAATGATCGGGACAGGCAAAATTTTCTCTTTTCAAAAAATGTTCAATTACCTGTAACTTTTCGAAAAAAGCATCAAATATTCTCAAATTTTCACTGTAAGTTGATCAACTAGTTGTGTATCTTTGGACAGAATTTGGAAAAGATCGGGCTATTCTGCATGAAGCTTTAAAGATTCTAGAAAAAGGTATAATTATCCGATAGCCAACTTTGAGCTGTTATATCTCCGGATTCATTGAACCGAATGCAATGAAATTTCGACCATTTAAGACTTCTATAACAAGCTTTGAAAAACGTTTGAGTGAACTTGAAATTATTAACAACAGACAAAGTTATAGCGATTTCAATTATTTTAAATTTTTTTTAGTAAATTGTTCAAATTTTAAAATGCATCTCATTACTTTTTCAATTAATTGCCGACTATGTTGTTACTTTCCTTCAAAACACATTTCTCGCGTTAGATACGGGTGTATCTACAATGATCGATTTCTCTTCATCGATTTTCTCTTTGGTTAATAACTTTGCCCGCAAGACATTTTTGATTCTTTTTGTTGTTTTAGATGCTAGTTCTAGTCGTCCTTCACCGTGACACACCAAGAGATCATCCAAAAATTGATCGTATTTTCCGGAATAATCCGAAGAGAAAATCGATGAAGAGAAATCGATCATTGTAGATACGCCTGTATGATACTAAACGCGAGATTTATATTCAATACAATTAGAGGGAATTTTAATGAACTATACTAAGCATCTTGAATTTTGAAACGTTGTTGAAATTTCAGAAAATGTGATGTTATATTAGAAAAATAATCTTATCGATATAATTTTCTTCCGTGTTAAGAATTTCAAGTTAAGTTAAATGTTTTTCAAAGCTCATTATATAAGTCATGAATGGTCAACATTTCATTGCATTCGGTTCATTGAATCCGGAGATATAACAGCTCAAAGTTGGCTATCGGATAATTATACCTTTTAAATCTTTATAGCTTCGTGCAGAATAGCCAGATCTTCTCCAAATTTTGTCCACTGATACACAACTAGTTGATCAACTTACAGTAAAAATTTGAGAATATTTGATGCTTTTTTCAAAAAGTTACAGCCATTTGAAATTTTTTCGAAAAGGGTAAATTTTGCCTGTCCCGATCATTTTGTCTATCCCCTGTACATAATAATCACTTTTAGCCATTTGGCAAAACAAAAACCCTCCCCCACCCCCTGACCCCAGTACAATCCGGAATATCTTAGGAATGGTTCCGGATATTAAATGACCACTTGAGTATAAAAAACTAGCACCAATTTATGATTGGTTGAGGGTGACTTCAAAAAAATCGGATGAAAATTGATGAAATGCCAGCATTTTGAAAATGAGTTGTCATGGGTCGGGTACGTGAAGGTTTACAACGAGTCGATATCAATGAAGAACATGAATAATTATTAGGAATAATCTATTGAAAACTTGGGATCGCTAACACTGCCCTCACATGGCGTAGGAAGCAAAAAAACAAGCGAACTAGTACTTGATTGTCTAGCACAGACATTACCCAACAATGTTTGTTGTATAAGAGTTGAACATACCACTTTTAAGCATACTTTAGCTTAAGAAACTGTTATTCAACTGCTTCTGATTCTTGAGCATGTTCGATACCATATTGGTTTTCTCCCGGCTAGCGCGATGAGAGATGTCGTGGATGGATTGTGGTTGACGAGAGCCATCACCAACAATTTTCTGCCATAGAAGTGACTGCAAAGCAACTGGTCCCATCATTGAATTTGCGTCTTCTTCTTTGTCTTCTTCTTTATGTCTCGACGTTCGCATTGAAACAAGGCCTGCCTCTCTTCAACTTAGTGTTCTAAGATCACTTCCACAGTTATTAATTGAAGGGCTTTCTTTGCCTGCCATTGCATGAATTTGTACATTGTGTGGCAAGTATGATACACTATGCCCAGGGAATCGAGAAATTTTTCCCGACCGGAACGGGAATCGAACCCGCCATCTCCGGATTGGCGATCCATAGCCTTAACCACTAGGCTAACTGGAGACCCCTTGACTTTGCGTCCTCGAAGTCGAATATCTGCAATGACCTCAAGTAGGGCTCGCTGAGACTTCGTAAGTCTGTGATGACGACGAAGCAGGACCATCAAGTACTCAACGCAACTGTGGAAGCTTAAGAGCTCGTGAAACTGAAAGTGGTGAAATCAACCCAGTCTGAGGATAGTATGCCAGACGCGATCGCTTACGACAAGCAATCGCAGAAGCGTGTGAGGCGCCCGAAAAGCTAGGTGACTGTTAACTCCGAAGCAGTAAAGCAAGAAAGTCGGACCCCAGCCAGGCGTCCTGGAAAGATGGGAAGGATGAGCCTAAAAAAGGCCGGCCCATCCCGAATCGTAGAGAATAGGGGGTTGCGACCACTGGTCCTCAGCAACCACAAGTTGGGACAGATCAGGAGGGGGATCCCCCTTGGACGGAAGAACGGAAGAAAAGGAGGTGGAGGAGCGTAGGGACACCGGGCCTAGGAACCGTTGGAGAGCAGTTGCCAAGCGCGAGAAGGGCAACGACGCGCTCGTCATCAAGACTGAATAGTCCAAGTACTCGGCAATCTTGAAGGCAATGGGAGCCAACATGCGCAGTATTAGATGTACTCGTACAGGTGAAATGGTCCTCGAGCTCATGCGCGATAAGGAGCGCAAGGGTGCCGCTTACAAAAGTGGGATGAACAGTTCCTTGGCGAGGATGTAGAGGTGAGTGCTCTTACAGTAAAGGCGACCCCGAGGCTGATCACTGACGCGCAAGAGCTCGTCACGGCACTGCGAAAACAGTGGGATGTGCAGGTGGCCACCGTAACCATTAGGCTACGGAAGGGTCCGGCAAGGTGTCAAGCGACCCGTGCCGAGGAATGTGTGATCGAGGGGGTGAGAAAGATGCTCGATCGTTAACGAATCCTGCGGGGTACCTGGTCATCCCCAGGTGGTGGACCTCCTTTCCCTTGCTACTCGTGGAATCTAACAATGAGCACAAATAAAATAAATCAAAAATCTAGTGGAAGTAGTGGTGGGGCTAATTTATTCGCGAGAAGTTAGTTGGCTAGGTTCTCGTTAAGGAGAAGTGAGCAGGTAAGAGCAGGAAGCTGTGCAGGCAGTGTCAGCGTCGAAGCTCCGATTCATTTCCCGGCTAGCCTGGCGGGTAAGATAATGGACGGAAACAAGATCACGAGAGACTTGTGAAAACTGCAACAGCGGCAAAACCGGCGAATGCAGAGATTATGTCGTCTACCCAGACGGAGGCCTCCGCTTTGGCAGGCAGCCCAAAAGGTGTGGCGGATGCGACTACTCGTGATAAGCACTCGTAGAATCGGGTGAGGCAGCCGTCAGCCCAAGTAACACACTCGTCACAGAAGAGTCACGGCGGCGCAGATTTTTGTTGCGCAAAAGCCACTGTGACTTACTTCTAGCAAGTAAGTTCTTATTTGTTTGAAGTAAGTCACAGTGACTTCTGTGCAACAAAAACCTGCGCTGCCGTGACTCTTCTGTGATAAGTGTGTTACTTGGGAGGTGAGAAGCTGCTTGGCGATGCCCGAAAGGCTAGGCGATCACTCAACTCGAAAGCCGGCAGTATTGCCGGTAAGTCGGACCCCAGCCAGCCCAAGCAACCAAAAGTTCGGATTCCACTTGAAGAACGAACTCAGAAATTCAAGTTTGGTTCAATTCCGGTTTCGTTGAACTTAATTCTCCAAAAAGTTACTCTTGTATTGTTTATGAACTTGGAAGTACATGTACAAGTTTTTAACATCTCTTCAAAACGACATTCAAGTCGACAAAAAGGTTCAAAAAGAACTTATGTTGAACTTTAAAACAGAGTTCAATCAAATATTAACCGAACTCATATTGAACTTCTGCGTGCCTTTAAAATTCAAATATAGTTCATTTAGACATATTTCAACTACTTGAAATCATCCGTTCCGAACTTGTTTCGAACTTGTTTTGAACTTACTACTCAAAGTTCGGATAAATATTAACCGTACCAAAAGTGAACTTCACTTGAACTTCGGCGACAGCGGGGCCGGGGAGAAGTTCTCATTCAATTAAATCACTCGGAAATCGAGCCCAGCAGCCACAGCTTGTGTTTATTTCACAAGTACATTTTGTTCCACTATAATATTTCAACGTACTTACTTGTAATCAACGTAAAGGATCTGTATTGTGTGGCTCAAAGGCTGCCCCCGCAGCGGACAACTGTATCCCCCAGGATTCCGCCGGGGGTTTTTCGGCTGCACTCAAAAATTTTCCAGTTTTGCTGGATGTTTTCACACCCGTCTCACTTGTCGCTGCAGCGCACCGGTAATCGACGCAATCGTAGTCACTGGAAACCAAGCTGAAAACTTGTAATCTTTTCTTAAAGTCGATACACTGGCCCTAATTTATTGCTTTGCACTGCGAACCACAACAAACTGAAAATGTCAAACTGTGTAAGTTCACAAGAAGTTCCACGTGAACTTCTTTCGAACTTTCGACTTCAAAAAGTATTCCAAGTTCAGAAAAAGTTCACATGCGAACCAGATTGAGCTCTACTAAATGATATCAGCACATTGAGTAAAATCCCACAGTGCCTAACAACACATACATGGAGTAGTGGTTAGGCACCGACTTTCAACGAGGAGAACCCGAGTTCAAATCTCAGTAAGTAAAAAACATCAAAAATTATTTCAAGGTGTATTAGTCAATTTGGATTCCACATGAACTAATGTTTCTTAATAATAAATTACTTTTGAGGACTAAACACATTTTTTTCATTTTTTCGAAGTTTATTTTGAAGCTGAATAGCGTTCCTTTCAGCGACACAAGTGTACTTTTTGTGAACTCAAGTTCGGTTAATTACTTAAAAAGTGAGCTGAATAGAATGCTGTTCATCTTCCTTCGAATAGCTGATTAAGCCCAAACATGCTATTTTATCCGAACTTTTGGTTGCTTGGGAGGCGCCCCGGAATGCGAAGCGATGCCAAGCTCGTGGATTTGGGAGCCGACGAATGATCCTAGAGCTCAAGCGCGACAAGAAACGCAAGGGCGTCGCATACAAAAGTCTGGAGAAAGAGGTCCTTGGCGAAGAGGTCGAAGTGAGGGCTCTTACAGCAGAGGCGACTCTGAAGATGAAGAACCTAGACGAGATCACCGAAGCCGAAGAGACAAGTCTGCATAAGTCCACCCACGTGTTTGAATTGTTCCGGGAAGTCCGTGAACAAAAGGCCCACAACGGGTGGTCCAAGATGCCCAGCCTTCAAGAAAGTCTGAGCGAACATATCACTGTGCACTGAGCAGGTAACGCAGTTTATCCTGTACAAGATCCTGAATCACTGTGACGCAGCCAAGGGGGCTCCGAGTAAGAAATTCCCCACACTCACACGCTCGCAGAGGAAGCAGCTTAGAACTCTCCGGGAGAAGGGAAAAGACCGGAATGAGGCCTTGTCCATAATCCTGAATAAGGAGAGCGAGCCCACTTCCTCAAAACGCTCGAGAAACGACCTAGACAAATCCGCCACAGAGGACCCCAAACAAAAAAAAGCGTGAAGCACCATCTGGATCCGAGAGAGCGCGCCCAACAGTCCACAAACAGCGTGCCTCAGAAAAACGTGTCTGGACAACAAAACCCACCCATGAGGAAAACAGCTGGTATCAGCTACAGTGATATGGCCAAAAGCGTGAAGGTCGGGATAATACCCAAAGACTTTCCCACCGTCCAACTCACTACAGCCCAGCTAGACCTTCTACAAGAAGCACTCCTGCTCAGAGTAGTTCAACAACGAAACGAGCCAATAAAACCCAAATTCAACAACCTCATCTACAAGTCCGGTTACATGGTTCTAATCTGTAAGGATCAAGAGACTGCTGAGTGGTTAAAGAGAATATTCCCATCCATGAAACCCTGGAAAGGTGCAGAGCTGATGGCAATGGACGAAGTGGCGATTCCACGTCCAGAGATGATCCGAGCATTCTTCCCACAAAGCTCCAGCTATGACGACGACCGAATAAAGGCTCTCATAGAAAGCCAAAATGACATCACAACAACTAATTGGCGTATTGTGAAACGATCCATTCTGAAAGACATTCATGTCGCATGGATCTTCACAGTAGAGGGTGCGTCGATGGAAAAGTTGAAGAAGTCCAAATACACCCTCAACTACCGATTTGGTGGAATCCAACTAAGGAAGATTACAGATCAACCGACTGCCGATACCGCCAATCCGACTGGAAGGCCGACCCAAGAGCAATCTGAGGAGGCCTCCTGTTCGGGCAAGGTTCGGCTAACTGGAAGGCCGACCCAAGAGAAATCTGAGGAAGCCTCGGGTTCGGGCGAGGTTAGTAAATCTCACCCCAAAAGCACCATAAAGGCTAGTCAGTCCGCCTCTAAAGGAAAAGCTCGAAGCTTACATGCGACTCCCTGCTCTAGTGGTACCAAACCAAAGGTTTCTAAACAGGGCAAAGGGAGTGCAAAAAGCGACAGTTTGACCACAGAGGCGAAACTGGCGGGCCCGGTCGCTATAGGGAAGAGAAACAACCCAAACTGTAACACCAAACGACACCCTGATGATCCGCAACATCCAAAGCCGGATAGTCGTCGTCCGGAAAAAAGCGGGAACCCCGGAAATGGCGACTAAAGTTCTGCAAGTGAACCTCCACCATGCTGAGAGCGCCACGGGTGTGCTCTGTCGGAGGTTCACCAAAGAGAATCTAACCGTGGCCCTCATTCAAGAGCCATGGGTCAATAAATCCAGAATACAAGGTATTCCACAACACTCATGTAAGTTGGTATATGATGACAGCCAGCTTTCTCCTAGAGCGGCTATTTTATTACATAACAACTGTAAATACTTTCCAATTTCAGAATTCAATTCATAGCTGTCAGGATGGAGGTACCTTCCGCTAGAGGGAGTAGAGAGATCTTGATGGTCTCGGGTGTGGGTAGCCTCCGAAAGACGGATGGTTCGCTCACTGTAGAGCCTAGCGATACACTGAGCGAATTGTTAAAGATCCACTTCCCTGATTCAATCCCTGAGTCGAGCATCGGTGACCAAGACACTGGAATTGCTGTCTCCGATCCACAAGAGATCCAATCATGGGTTTCTGGATCTAAAAAAGACGCAATAAAGGTTGCAAAGGAAGCTTTCACTCGGGCCAGGGTTGAGAGGGCTGTGAGATCTTTCGAGCCATTTGAGTCTCCTGGCATGGATGGAATATTCCCAGCGTTGATCCAAAAAGAGGAGAAAACACTGGTTCCACCCTTGGTTGAGATTTTTAGGGCGAGTCTGATTTTGGGGCATATACCCAACGATTGGCGTCAAATCCGGGCTGTCTTCATTCCGAAGGCAGGAAAGAGGGATAAAACCAACCCCAAAGCATTCAGGCCGATAAGTTTATCCTCTGTAATGCTCAAAATTATGGAAAAGGTACTATGCGAGTACATAAATCACAAATTTATGAAAACAATGCCTTTGTCAAAAAGCCAATTCGCTTATCAAAGTGGAAAATCTACGATCTCGGCACTACATACGGTAGTTCAAAAGATCGAAAAAACACTTAATGCAAAAGAAATTGCTCTTGTAGCATTTCTTGATATTGAGGGAGCATTCGATAACGCTTCTTATTCGTCTATAGGGTCAGCAATGTTGAGGATAAAATTCGACCCATGCATTGTTACCTGGGTACATGCTATGCTAGCTAATCGAAAAATCTCCTCTGAGCTTAGCGGTTCATACATTACTGTTAAAGCAACAAGGGGGTGTCCGCAAGGCGGAGTGCTTTCTCCTTTGTTGTGGTCATTGGTGGTGGATGAGCTTCTAGACAGCTTAGAGAGAAGAGGCTTCGAAGTGGTTGGATATGCTGATGACGTTGCCATTATTGTACGAGGCAAATTCGAAAGTGTTATCGTGGAAAGAATGCAATCTGCCCTAAATCACACTTTTTCCTGGTGTCAAAAGGAACAACTAGGCATAAATCCTACAAAAACTTCCATTATCCCTTTCACCAAACGGAGGAAGGTCCAATTGAAACCCCTTTTCTTGAATCATACACAACTAGTTTATTCAAGCGAAGTAAAATACCTAGGTATCATACTCGACGCAAAACTGAATTGGAACTCTCATCTCCAATCAGTTGTGCAGAAAGGTCTCAATACACTTTGGGTTTGTTCAAAAACCCTGGGTAAAAGATGGGGCCTAAAACCAAGTATGATCATGTGGATATATAAAACCATTGTTCGTCCCAGGACTACTTACGCTTCCCTTGTCTGGTGGCCTAAAACTAATGAGGCTGCTGCAAGGGTGAAGCTCAACAAAATCCAACGCACCGCTTGCATAGCGATCACTGGTGCAGTTCGTAGTACACCCACTTTGGCCCTAGACGCAATGCTTCACCTGCCCCGGTTAGATCAATTCATAAAGCTGGAAGCGGAAAAAAGTGCTCTAAGGTTAAAGAGAACAAAAACACTGCTGTCGGGAGACCTTACGGGTCACCTCAGCATATTAAATGAATTTGCCATAAATCCCGCAATAGGAATTTGTAGTGACTGGATGGAAACGGTAGTCAATTATGACTTACCTTACGATGTGTTCATTCCTTCCCGCCAGGAGTGGGAAGGAGGTGGACCCAGCGTTCCAACAGGCTCTATAAATTTCATCACAGATGGTTCGAAAATGAATAATCTGACAGGCTCCGGAATCTATGGCCCTAGAACAAAAATCCCTGTCCACTTAGGACAGTGGCCCACAGTATTTCAGGCGGAAATACAGGGTGCGGCAGGAAAAAATGCGAAAAGTTCAAGGCACTATTACACGCTAAATATAGGATATATATGACTATTTTTTCATGACAGTGTATCAGTCAATGTCTTTATTCTAGCACTGAAAAATAAAAATGAACATATTTGATGTTTAACATGTGATAATGTAGGCCTACTAAGCGGATATCAATAAACTGCGCGCCCAATGGTCATTAAACAAAATGACTATAAGAGTAACAAAATTAGCTCAAATTCGATGAACAACCTGACCACACTGATCCAGATCCATGTAGTTTCACATACCAGATGAAATAAGTACATATATTTGATGATATTGTAGAGAAAATTAAAAATTTTGTTTTATCGGATGCGAAATTTAGCGACCTGTGCGATTTTTTGCGGTTTGAAAATTCTGGTTGTCTTCATCTTCAGGCGCCGCCCTGTAAAGGTTAGTGACCAAAATGGGAAATTTTTAAATTAACTTTTCAGAAAACTAGCCTATTATAGATCATGGAACGTTGAAACATAGATTGGTTAATGTCAAATGGACGAAAATGAGGTTTGAAGTTGAAAAACACTTTCGCATTTTTTCCTGCCGCATACTGTATATGCAATATTAGAATGCGTGTTATTATGCCTGAGAAGAAAGTATAGATTTGCAAAAATATGTATTTTCTCTGACAGCCAAGCGGCACTTAAGTCGCTTAATAACTACACTTGTAACTCAAAGCTAGTGTGGGAATGCATTCTGGCTTCGAAAAACTTATCCATACGCAATCGAGTCTACCTATATTGGATCACAGGACATACGGGTCTAGAGGGAAACGAGATTGCTGATGAGCTAGCCAGGAATGGATCTAATGAAAGGTTCATTGGCCCTGAGCCCTTCTGCGGGATCTCAGACTGCTCTGTGAAAATGGAACTGAACAAATATATGGTCAGTCAAATCACATCAAACTGGAATGCACTTCCCCATACGAGCCAATCCAAAGGACTCGTAACGATAAACCCCAAGAAAACCCAACAACTATTAGGTCTCAACAAAAGGGATCTCAACATCTACACCGTTGCGTTGCGTTGCGTTGTGTTGTAACGGAGTTATTCGTAGATTGTATACTGAAAGTAGTCATGTTAAAACTTAAATACTCCTATTCTAATTGCTTATGGAATGCTATTTGGGAAGGAACAGCTATCCAATCAGAGGTTGAAGTAAAAAAGACATGAGAACTTCCATTGCTGGCCACGCCCATCTTCTCCGTTACGAGGATAGGGAAGGATGCGATGATATGACACCTACTTTACAAGAGGTCAGCGACTCACCAACACCCCCATAGGTGTCAAGGAGTTGGATATTTGGAAAGGGTTGATTGGGGATTCACTATAAGCGAGTGATGCGGCAAGATTCAGATTGTGTAAGTGTATTTGAGTGGATCATGTAAGATGTGTTGATGTGAGTGTAAGTGATTTTTTTACACCGTCGTTGGGAGTGACATAGCTAAGAAATTTGTCACTCCATGGGCCTTTTTGCTTCCGGGATGGGGCACAGGCATTTGGACCATGTGTCCTGGCTAACAAGCCTAGGCTTAAGCGCCATTGATCGCTCTCTGAAACGATAAGAAACACGTTATGTGGATGGGAAGGGATAATAGGGAAGGGATTATATCTATTTATCGAAATGCCAGCGACTCACCGACGCTCTCGTAAATAGAAAGGAAATAGGATTTTGGAACTGGAATGGTCTGGAATTTAGTATGATTAAGTTATGTGCTGGAATGAGATGTAAAGGGCGAAAACACAACAAATACGTCAATAAAATAATTTACCTCTATCACTGAAACAGAAAGTGTTAGGAATAATTTTTCAAAACTTAAATAAATAATGCCCTTTTTATGAGGTAAATGTTCATTTGTGATAAAATGCTATTCAAATCTCTACTTCCGATTTTTGCTCTACAGCATAATTGAGATTCTTCGAACTCGAAACAAACGGAATTAGATGTGTATTATGCCATAGTTTTAAAAACAAGATTGTTAACTAAGTTGGCAAACTTTAATGCTCACTACTTGCTTCAATAGCAGAACCATTGATAAGCAATCAATTATAATTACCCGAGCAGAAGGGAATATCAAATTAATAACTACGAAATTACAAAACCTGTTTTTATATCTCGTTTTGTTATTATTGTATTATCAAGGCATTACGTTCCCATAACATGTTTTGTTGGACAATCTTATTTTGTTATGACCAAGCTATTGGTATACAGCCATTAAATAACATTTCCATATTACATTTTGTTGTGGAACAAGTTTGATTATTATTGTATTATTGAGAGTGTACAAATACTTTATGCTATCCTAAGGAACAGAAGTAACTGAACAACAGTTTCTTAAGCTAAAGTTCTCAAAAAGGCACAAAACCTCTTTATCTTTTCGAAAAACATTATAAATAATATTTTAACCTAAATAAAGGCTCTTAGGAAAGGAAATAATCCATAGCTGAGCCGTAATCTTGAAAAGAATTCGTCAAACGATGATAATGATCCGAGGTACTCTGTATGGGGACCGAAATTTTATATTTTCCCATGTTTTCCCTGTCGTTCCAGAGGATGAAGTCGGATCTACCTATTTTTGGTAAAAGATTAGGGGCTGTTCATAAATCACGCAGACCAAATTTTGGTCATCTCAGACACCCCCCCTCCCCCCTCGTAGACTTTCGTAAAATGTTGACATTTGTATGGAGCGTAGACTTTGGCCAGACCCCCCCTCCCCCCAAAAAGTCTACGTGGTTTATGAATGCTCCCTTACATGAATAGTTGAAAATACGCCTATGAGGGAAGACAGAAACTGAAGTTCGCAATGATTGTTCCACCATTCTCACATGCTAGTCTAAATATGTGTAGCATTCTCAGCCAACACAAAGTCATATATGATGTAGAAAAGGATGCTAATGTGGAGGCCATATGCGTACATTTCATTTAACCACGGTTAAAGTGTACGCATATCGCCTCCACTTTAGCATCCTATTCAACAGCATGTGCGATTGTTTGATATCATAACTAATTTTGCTTTCTGGATGTTATCAATAACTCTTTAATATCAAAACTTGTTCTTGAAATATTTCCCAAATTCACTTTTATTAAGTTGTTATTGACACTAACAAAACATGTTATTAAATTGATTTTCCAGGAACAAATTTGTGTTATGTGACTTGTTATTTTGCCGCTTATGACAGACAAGTTTATAACTCAATATGTTATGTTAATAACATAAAAATAACTAATTCCATTATGCAGTTATTTTGCCAAAATGACGCATTTTGTTATGCTGTTGTTATTCTCTTCTGCTCGGGTATACTCAACTTCATTAAACAAAACAAGATCATAAAATTATAGCCACTGCATTGGAGGATGCCCCCATGAATGTGAAGAAGAAGAGTACGCCATTTTCTACATAATGGTTTTAAAGGGAAGTTGGCATCTCCACTCTTCCAACCAAAACGGGCAAAAACGGACAAAAGAAGCATTCAACTTGATAAATATTCAACCAAACAAGTCGAGCATTTGCTCATCAACATAAAGCAAATCATGATGAACCTTGGATTTATGTCGACCAGTTCCGACAAATATTTGTCTAGGTCCCATTTATATTTGATTTTTTTTTGAGATGACATAATTGGTGTAAAAACCTGGTCTAGAATCGAGGGTTGTAAATTGAACGGAACCGACGCCTGCCGAAGTTGCCATTGCGCAATATCTTGCTAGCTTTGGTGTGGTTCATGAAGTCTCTTCGAAGATTGCTGGAGCGCTGTAAATCAGTTTTCAACGAAGCGTACATGGTGTGAAGATAGGGAAACGATTAGTTTGACGGCCTGCAATGCTGCAGCACGAGGCGTCGCAGAACGCGGAACAATTCAAAAGAAAACATAAAATTTATCAAAAACTCGGCGGTTACAAAGACAGGCACGAAAACGGGGAAGTGATAAGATCTGAGGACATGTTTTTTGACCTTTCGTGAATCATATCTGGAGTATTTACCGACGTCATCTTTAAAGTCGTGCTTTAAACCTTTTTTGCCCACTGTTCCTCCCCTTAAACAGTAAAATTTAGCCGATAGGCAGAGGTATCTAATGCGTTCTCGCCACGAACCGTGAATCGATTCGTGCATCCCCCAATCTTGTCAAAAAACAATGATAGTTGTTGAAAAATTTTGCGCACCATGCGATGCGATCCACTTGCCAACCTACCTTGGTTATGGAAGTGGCTGTCGACGCCCTTCTTGATGACGTCCGGCCAGCCTTCCGGATTGCGCAGGTTGCTGATGATCGGGTAGAAGATTCTATCCACTATCGCGGCAAGGTTCGCCGACAGATCCACCGTACTTACATGATTTGCTCCCGAGGACAATCCACATCCAGAACGATTTTCCGGATTTTGATGAAAAAGCACCGCTTGGCTTTCCCGTTCACCGGGAAGAAGTGCGTCGGAATCAACGCCCCGGCATTGTTTAGCGTAACGACCAGCCACCGGACGTTTGCCCGCTGGGCCCAGTCCATGACGATCAGTTGGAGCTCTTCTGTCATTTTTCGCCCTTTAGCCGCGTCTTCAGGATGTAGCAACACGAATCTTCATTTTCTTCCTTCTTCTTGTCGTCGGACATTGTAGCACACCCGGAAATTGTCTGGGTTGATCGGAATCACACAAAGTTCGTAATTCTTCCTTACACTTGAAAATAAGGAAAATTCAAACGTGAAAAATTTCGTGACAGGCACAAATTTGCAACCTGCCACCGTCACAGCACACTGCGATCTCCAGGGATCTCAACATCTACACCGGTCTAATAACTGGACACTGCCCCTGCAGATACCATCTACAAAAGATCGGAGCAATCCAAACCTCAAATTGCCGCTTCTGTGACGAGGAGAGGGAAACATCAGAACATATCCTCTGCTATTGCAGTGCACTCACTCAACGTAGGTTCAAAGTTCTCAGCAAGCCCTTTTTAGGGCCTGCTGACATATGGATCTTATCTCCCAAGGACGTGGTTGGCTTCATAAAGCTAGTCTCGCCAGAATGGGGGAGTCACACACTGTAACTCAGGATCTCTATTCATCAATAATAGATGGTCTTGAGTTCAGTCGATACCAAGGTATCTCAGTGACAAATATGTTACTGAGATAACTTGCGTACCTCACAGCAAAAGGGTATATCACAATAGTTCTAAAATCTGGACGCAGTGATCTTCACCCGACAAACGAGAGAGAGACGCAGCTCAGCTATTGATTTGTCAGGCAGTTTCTGAGTGGGAGATGGATAACGCTATCATAGCGGACCCATACTGAGTACCCGCTTTTTTTGTCTGTATTAACGAGATACCCGCTGGCAACGGCGATTGGGTAGCGGATGGGTCCGGAAAAATGGCAGCGATATGGACGACGACTTAAAACTCCGCCCAGGAGTTGATGTCTACTACTTACGAGGGCTTCGTGGTCGCCATAGTAAACGTGGTCTGCTTCTGTAGCTGTTATGTGCCTCCTCGGTGGTCTATCGAGCAGATGCTGGGCTATATGACGACCGTACTGACAGGGCGAAAGCCGGTGGTAATAGGAGGTGGCTTCAATGCCTAGACCGTGGAATGGGGGAGCCGTTTCACGAACCAGCGGAGTCAGATTCTGTTAGGCTCTGGCTATGCTAGGTCGACCTGGTTAATGTCGGTACTAGAAGTACCTTTAGTCAGAACGGAGCGAAGTCGATCATCGACGTTTCATTTTGTAGTCTTCGCCTTATAAGTAGCTCGAATTGGTGGGTATACGATGCCCACCGATACACTCACAGCAATCACCAGGCGGTTCGCTACAGTATCGACTACATTAGCGGAGCCAGCTTTTTCTTGTTTCTTCCTCACTCTCCTAAACATGCAGGAAAATGAGCGAGATGAAAGAGGTGGCAAGCTGCCCCCTCTTCTATCTCTTTCTTTTTCGTGCATGTTTAGGAGAGTGAGTAAGAAAAAAGAAAATGCTGACTCCGCCAATGATCGACTACAACAAGGCCAATCCCTCGTAGGTAGAAGACATCAGACTTCTATGACAAGGTACTTAGAGAGGCACCCCGACGTGAACCACTCTCAGTTAAAGCGAGGACGAGCTAGTTATGGAGCTTTTGCGTGCGTGCGATGTGTTCTAGAAATGGGAGACCAACGGCGTACTGGTGCACTCAAGCGATTGCGGACCAGCGCTGCGACTGTCTATGGGCCAGGTGGTGTCTCTTAGCGTAGGTAAGGCCTCAGGTCCGGAAGGAGTTCCGAACCTGGCCTTAAAAGTAGCTATTGCAGAGGCTCCCGAGGTCTGCTAAGCAGAAATGCCTGGACGAGGGAGTTTTCCCAGATGCATGGAGGAGGCAGAGCCTGGTTCTATCGCCAAAGGCGGGGAAAGCACCCGGAAACCCGTCGGCATATAGTCCAATATGCTTGATCGACACGGCGGGGAAGGTGCTCGAAAAGATCATCCTCAGCAGAGTGTTGAGGCACACCGAGGGTGTAAATGGTCTCTCAAGTAGCCAGTATGGCTTCTGGAAGGAGAGGTCGACCGTAGACGCTATCCTGTCGGTTACAAAAACCGTCGGGAAAGCACTCAAGCGTAAGAGAAAGGGGATTCGCTACTGTGCAGCAGAGGCACTGTATGTAAGAGGAACGCGTTTAATAGCACCAGTTGGCCAGCTATTGCCGATACGCTCATGCGTCTGGAGATATTTGAGTACCGGTACCTGTACAAGATTCTCGGAAGTTACTTCCAGTATCTGGAGATAGTTTTCGACATGGAGGTGGGTTGGAAGTGCTTTCACATTACCTCAGGAGTCCCGCAAGGTTCCATTCGGGGTCCGGTATTATGGAATGTCATGTACGATGAGGTGTTAAGGTTAAAGGGTGATACGGGCAAAATTTGGTCACACAAATTTTTGGACCAGTAATGCTACATTATATGTAGCTTATACCATAAATATTTCATCAAAATCGATTAAGTATTGGTTGATATATAGAAAAAACCATCGACCTACCTTTTTAAAATTTTGTACAAAGGCGCTCCATAGTAAATTTTCGGAAATTTAAGGTCAGTAAAGCACAATTTTGATTAGAGAACTACCAATACTGCTCCGATTTTTATCAAAATTTTACAGTATCATACTACATAAGTGACCCGATTTTGTCAGCCCTTTTTCAGAACACATTTTTTACTCTCCTCGAAAACCTAAACAATTTTTCAAACTTTTTATCTCTCTATGTTCTGCTCTTTAGCTTTAGTTTGATGATAAACATGAATGAATTGGGTAAAATTTGACCGTAAGATAACGAGAGCAAAAAGTTTGTCGAGAAATGGGGCTGACAAAATCGGGTCCTTACTGTATTATAAAAATATGTTCTTAGCAAAATTTTGAGCCATTTTGTATGAATACTTTCAAAGTTGTAGCAGTTTGAATATGAAAAAAACTGACCGGGTGCCACTTAAGCAAATATAACTTTGTAACGGCTGGATCAAATTGAATGAAATTTTTACACAACATTTTGATATGCATACTTTACATACAGACATTTTTTTTATTGAAATTGGTTCAGTATTTCTGGCTCTATAAATAAAAGAGTAAAAATGTGTTCTTATTTTTTAATCCTCTTTGTACAAAATTTTAAAATTGCAGTTTTCAGGATTCACAATATCTCCGCAAATACTACGATTTTGATGAAAATTTTATGGTATAAGCTACATAGGGTATGTGTTCCATCAGTAATCTCACGCTCCCATATTCATCCTATTCGAAAACAAGCGATTACGGCACCGATTGATTCCGTTCTTTTTGTTTTCATGGGTGCTCTCTTCTAACAAAAAATACAAAAATAAGAAACAAAACAAACAGCGTTTCATTCCTTTGTTTTTCATAGGATGAAAATGGGAGCCATATGCTTAATAAGGGAACCAATACCCTATAATGTATCATTACTGGTCCAAAAATCAGCTGTTTTTGTGTACGCAGTCTCAAGTTATGAAACAAATTGTGTGACCATATTTTGACCGTATCACCTTTTAGAGTTCCCGGTGGCCCACCGGCGGTGGGAGTGAAGATCATCGGCTTTGCTGACGAGATTACGCTGGAGGTCTACGGTGAATCGATCGAAGAAGTGGAATTGACTACTGCCCACTCGATCCCGTTTGTGGAGAAATGAATAAGATATTTAAAACTGAGTTGGTGGTTGTTGTTAGGTATCTAGTCATTTGAATCACCCTAATGGTCACTCAGTGTCCAGCTGTAGTTGCCCTTTTTTCGCACATTATTCTGCCATTCCCTTATCACTCGTTTCAGTAGGTGAGCCACGATCAGCCGAAAAGGCCTTAAGCTCGGCAATATTCGTTTTCTGCCTGAATGTTCTATACTGATCCTAAATCTACATATAAGATAGCCAGAAATCAAACTAGAATTAGTTGAGTACAAAATTCCATACCAATCGCATCTACCGTGTTATTTATTTATTTATTTTATCCAAATAAAACAGCGAGCAATAAATCGCGTAGTTTCGAACCCAGTTCACTGAGTTAAGTGTTTGTCGCGAATCCAAACAGTTGTGAACAGGCGAAAGTCGGAACAGCAAGCAGTGATCAGTGTAGGCGATAGCAGTATCACTTCGAAGCGCTCCGTCAAACACTTGGGGGTGATGATCGACGATAAGCTTACGTCCGGTAGCTACGTTGATTACGCCTGCAAAAGAGCCTCCACAGCTATAGTGGCACTGCCGCAGATGATGTCCAATAGTCAGCTACGTAGGTCATACCGGTGTGCCCTACGACCGAAATCGACCCTTACATCGATTAAGTGGCCGCGGGGAGAACATCCTGGTAGCGGTTGGAAAGCGTGGTGGCGAGGACTGTTCGGAAAACTGGCGAAGCACCAGTAATCAGCATGCTACCTTGGTGGACTCCCCAAAGCGGGGGTGCGATATGCATAAGTCCGTCTCTGAAGCAATGCCTTCTTGGTGGTTCCGGAAAGACGAAGGGTTTGGCGGCCATGGGAATGTTTTTTAGTGGGTCGAGGAAAGAACAGTCCTGGTTTTTACTTTTGTTATCAAAAGAAGACGGTCCTTAACCCCACATTTCCTGAAGCTCACTGTTCAGGTGTCTGTTGATCAGGTTATCCCCCCATGGTTTAGAAGAAAAAAGCTAGGCTGTGTTGCTGTTGGGACGTATTGCCAATATGAAGGTTAAAGACTGCGTTTTTTTTTTAAGCTGAGGAGTTCCCATCCGAAGGGACTTTGGTTAGCTCTCCAATTATCAACCGATCACCCGAACATTCAAGAACCGACGGACTGCTTCCGGATCCCACAATCGTTTACCCCGACTTCCCATCTCCGGAACGAGCTCCGGTCAACTTTACAACTTCCGAGCTTCATCCAAGAACTCCCCCTGCGTCTTCTGGGAAAGCAGTACAAAGCCACGGTAGTTTGCTTGTAAATCGACAGGAGAATGGATCTTCAACCAACGTCGACCCGAAATCGATCGAAAGAGTTCGAGAAAATAACAAGTCAGAGTGTCAGTTGATGAAATCAAATAAGGGAAAACCTTTGCTATCAAAAAACGGATACACTTATCATTTGAACAAAAAGGTAGGTTAATGTTTTGCTTAAAACAAGTATTATTTTCGAATTATTTTGTATTCTTTCCCTTTGAATTTTGAACGAAAATGTGCACTATTGGACTTGCGTGAAAAAACGGGCCAAGGAAAACCGTTGCCTGGCAACGATCGTGACGAGGATGTCAGACAAGGGACATGCTGCTGATATGCCAAGCGAGCACAACCATCCGCCGAACCCATTGACGGTCAAATGTAGAAAGCTGCGGAACGAGTTGAGGCAACGTTCGGAAGGGCGTCTGGAACCACCAACCGTTACAATCCGAGAGTGTGCCAAGGAGGTGTCAAACGAGGTAATGTACTTCAAAATCCATTTTATTAGCGAATTTAAGGAACATATTTGTTTTCAGGTGCAAACCATGGTTTCGAAGCCAGCTCAGCGCAAGATCTGCCAACGTTCCCGACAACCCGCAAAATATCCTAAAGAACCAACTCCTGGAAACTATGTAGAAATTCCGGACAGTTTCAAAAAAACCTTGGATGGGGCAGATTTTTTGTTAGCTGTAACAGAAACGGCTTTGTTGTTTTCTACTAACGACAACATTCGTCGTTTATCTACCGCTAAAACGTGGATGATGGATGGAACATTTGCCACCACGGCTCCTCCGGGGTTTACTCAAATTTATTCAATTTTGGGTTGCATTGGTTCTGGTGATGCTGCCAGATATTTGCCATTCGTTTTTATTCTTTTAACGAACAAAAGCGAAAAGACATACACGTCTGCTCTCGAGGAACTACTCAAGCCATTCGTAACGTCTTTCCTGAATGCAAGCGTCAAGGATGTTTCTTTCACCTTACGCAAAACTTTTTTAAAAGAGTTCAGAGCTGCGGCCTTTCTGCAGTTTACTCCAAAAACGATGCAATTTTCATGAACTTCAAAAAAATTAAAGCGCTTGCTTTTGCGCCACTGGAGTTTGTGGAAAAAGCATTTAAAATGATAGCAGCAAGTGTACCACCGGAAATGAACCAGTTCATAACGTACATTGAAGAGAATTACGTGTTAGGTCGGATTAAGAAACGCAAATCCGATGGCACATTGGTAAGAAACAAACCAACATTTTCCCCGGAGCTTTGGAATGTGAGCCAGCGTGTATTACAACACCAACCTCGAACTACCAACAAGCTGGAGGGTTAGCACAGTAGATGGAACACGGTTTGTAAAGAAAGGGGTTTTTATCAAACGATCGAAAACTTACAAAAAGAGCAAAAAATCACGGAAGGTGAGATTTTCAGTGTGCTGCACGGGCTGCCTAATGGCAAAAGAAACCCGAAATATATAGAGAAAGATAAGAAATCGAGAAAGTTTGCAAATTTTCTGAAAACCAAATAATGGATTTTGTAGTTGGAATCGCCCTTATCCTAAAGGATTATTAAATAGTTGTTAATGTTGCCTAAGTATTATTAAGTAGTAGTATTAAGATATTCCTAATACAAAAATTGTTCTAATAATGAAACTGTACTTCGTTCATTCATTTAAATGAAAGAAACAATCCTTGCCATGTTATGTCTCAAATTCCTACATGATTGATCAAAGCTGTGATTGACCAGCCATTAAGTACCAATTGTCCATTAGATCATACGCCCATTCAACGTTTTGTGCCGTGTGCAACATAGTTGCCCCATGCTTTTAAGGAATTCCTATTAACATGCTGCACACGGCTGCTTCGTCCCATACAACTTTTTGACTATTCGGCCTATTGTCCTTTGGACCTTTTGTCCATTCGACCTTTTGTCCATTCGACCTTTTGTCCATTCGACCTTTTGTCCTTCGAGCTTTTGTCATAGATTCTTGGAAAACGCCCTGCACACGTGGGTTTGGGTATGGGTGCACGTGAAATGGGTTTAGAGTGAACGAGTGAGTTGCAATTTCTAAACCATTAAATTACGGTTGAATTAAGGGTGCAGGACAATTTGTAATCTGTGTTGGGCACCAATTGGGGTCGTTGATGGATACAAATTTGTGTGCAAAATTGTTGCTTCTGCCGAGGTGGGAATGTTTGATAAGGGGGTAAGGAGAAAGTGGAATTTCGAACATGCCGGTGTTTTGTGGAAAATAATTTTCCATTTTTTATTGTGAATAACTCTATTTGGAAAACCAATACGAATTTGGTTTGAAACCTGACGAGGTAATAAGCGATGGCGCATCGAAATGAAATGGTTTTGATAGTATTCACGATTTAACCCTCTCAAAATATTAGGTTTTCCGCACCATATTTATATGGACCGTGGTATTTGCCCTAACCCCCACCCCCCTCTTAATGGACCACGTAATTTATAAATGCCCCTATTCTTACTCTATATTCTCTACATACACAGAGAAACAGACGTCACACTCTACTCGCTTCCCATCAATCGGCGTTTTTAACCTAATTCGAATATTAGGTACCTAAGTGGTCGATTGATTGGCCAGTCGCTACGCTTCTGCTCCTGCTTGACTGCTCACTACCGACAACCTAGTGATTGTTTCATTTTTGTGACGATGTTTTTCAATGTTAATTGTTCTCAGACTGAATAATTTCTCGGAATACCGGGATTTCCTAAAAAGAAAAAGAATTTGGGTTGATTTGTAGTCCCGTGTAGAGTTACTAGAATCTATATGGGTAAATGCACTAGTCTTCGCCCCCTCCCTAATTTTCACCCCCCTAATAAAACATTCGTAGTTTTTGTGATTAAGTTGATTGCTTTTCAACGTATCTGAGAGAACAAATAAAATCAATCTTGTGCGCTAATGATATTCCACAAAACCAATAACTTCATCTATCGAATTAGCGATTGTGAAATAGTCATGGCAATGATGTATGTTTTTTCAACGCAATGCAAACAGTAGCAATAATCAGAACCTGGGAAGACATACAAAATCAACTCTTCCAACCCAAAATAATGTACATTGATAATCATACAAGTCTTAGGAATACACAGCAGGTTATTTATTCAGCTAAATTGATAAAACTTATCAATTTTTAGCTATTTTTATAGGTGGCGAAAATTAGAGCACAAAATTTCAAGTTTCCAATTTTCGCCCCTGGTGAAATCCCTTGTCCCGTTTTATTCGTATTGCGTGTTTCCAGGGCCGGATTTACGGAGGGGCCAGGGGGGGCATGGCCCCGGGCCCCGACATTTTAGGGGCCCCCACAAAATCTTACTTCCCGAAAATGTAAAGCAATAATATTTTGGAAGGGTGTATATGACATGCTGTGGTTTTAAGGTTGACAAAAATTTCATTTTTTTTCTAATGTTACTTCATCCTTCGTAACATTTTAGTCGGATTTCAACATTTCAAAGGGGGGATCACAAATAAATTATTCAAAAAATTTGGAAATTTTAAGATAAAATTCAAGTCGTCATGATTTTTTTTAACAAATCCGATAAGTTAATTTTCATCATATACATTTATTATTTGTCATCCGCCCTCTTGACGGATCCATGAGCACTGTGGCAAAAGAGAAAGAAATTTGTTTCGGCCTAATTGAAAAGATTATAGATAATTGGCCTGTGGCTTACACAAACTTCCTCTAAAACTTGATAACAATATTTCAACAATAAATCAGTCTTCTGCAAATGCACAAGATGTTTAACAACAGTCCTGGTAAAAATTCTCGTCTGAGTTCTGGAAAATTTCCAAAACTGTGTAGAATGGGGAGCCAAAAAGTTCCTGCTGAATATTCGTGTTTATTTCTGTACTAGAGAAACTCTAGCAAGCTCAAGAAACACAGACCAAAACTCTTCGAAATAATCCGCATAAAAGGATTATTTCGAAGAGTTTCGGTCTGTATTTCTTCAGTTCTTAAGAGATTTGATTTCTGAATTAGGGATGTAATTTTGGTGAACTTCTGACAAAACTCATAGGAAATTGCAGAATAAATTTGTGGAAAAATATTAATAGATGATGAAAAAATATGAAAGGTTCTGATTTTTTTTCATTCGGCTTAAAATCGTCTTAGATCTCCACCAAAAATTTTCTAGAAATTTCTCAAAAAATCAAAAATAGGTACATAAATTGAGGTCAGAAGCTCCGTCAGAAACTCACTACAGATTATCGCTAAAAACTTCAAAAAATTGCCGTGACTTGAAAACTTTGCGATCATCGTGAAACCTTCTCAAATTGTTTCAAACGTAAAGAAGTAACTGTAGAAAATTTAAAAGTAACATAAACATTGATCAATTTTGTATTGGAAGGTACAAAAGTTCGTGATGGGACTGACTTGCGATTACTTTTCATTATGGGACAATCTGACTTGGTGTTGTTTTTCGATTTTACTGAACAAATTATATATTTCTATTTACGTGACTGAAAGATCATCGGAAGAAAGGACGAAAACGGGTATTAAATCAATTTTGCCCAAAATGCAGATGGGACTGACTTGCGATTCACGGCAGAATAGCTCTTTAAAATTCCCATAAAGTTTTACCAGAAGTTTATTTCAGAATTTTGTCGAAAATTCTTTTGGGACATCGCTAAAAACTTCTCTAACTAAGGGTTGCGCTAGAAAGTTTTTTGAAGTTTGCGAAAAAACTACCTCTGCGATTGCATTATAAAGTAACTCAAACATTCTCGAAGATCTCTGCTATAATTTCTTCTTCAAATTTCTCTGTCTTTCTGTCTGTGTCTGGGCCACGAGCACACTCGCGAATTAAAAAACGTTTTTTACTTTACGCCATTTCTTGTATCATTGTTTTTACACTAGAATCAAATCTGAACATTACTTATGAATGGGTAGCTTTTTTTTGTAATATGATTCAAAATCTTCCAAAACGACAGTAGTACATTTTGTTTGATTTTTTTCATATTTTTTTCCATTCTATACCAGCAACAACATATTCTTTAGAAAAAGGGCCCCCACAACACTGTGGCCCCAGGCCCCCACATTTGTAAATCCGGCTCTGCGTGTTTCAGTTTTCGCCCCTCTCTTTCTCGTACTGAACTCGGGTGTGGAGATAACGGATGAGGTGAAGTTGATCTTTGTGAGGTAGGGGAAAGTGGGGCAAAATGCACCATTTATGCAAACGTGGTCATTCTAATCTATTTCATGAGTGTCTTCTGTGATTTTTGGCCACTGAATTCGAAGGTCGATTCGACACCCAATTTTAAACGCAATTTTCAACGATCCTCGTCAAATTGAGTCTCCTTGCTATCACACAAACTACTGCATTTTTGATGCGACGTCTTGCTGTCATCGTTGCAAAAAAGGAAGAGAGCGAAAATGAAATGCGAGAAAAGCACGTGTCAATCTGTCAGTTTTAACATATTTGACTGAAAAGTCAGGTGTGATGGCAAAAACGGGCGATTTTTGGGACTGTTCGTGGGACGAACGTTCCAAACCGTCGTGTTCTATAAGGGAATGCCCACACAATCTATTTTGGAGGATAGTTTACTATTTTATATAAAAGACGTTAATTTTTGGTTCGCGTGACGCAAATTTACCGAATCAAATAAATAATCGAGGAGTCTAGATGTAAGTGACCTTTTTGTCGAATATAAAAAAAATCCAAAAGTCAAACATTTCTAAACTTGTTTAAAACTATGTTCACGTTGATGAGAAGAAATATGGGATAGAAAATGGAATTGATTTTCATAGACTTTGCATGGGGTGAACAATTGGTGATAAATTTCGCGCCTCTTTTACTCACGAGGGTTTATCGCTAACACTCTATTGTTCAAACACTCTATTGCGAAACGTCCGCTGGCATTTTTCGCTTTGGCTAGTAATGAACTTCCATTAAACTCTCATTTAACTATTCACAACAGCTATGGAAGATTGTCAATCACTTGAATTCCATGTGCTTCAAATTAGGAAATCTTTTTGACGTATTTTATTTATAAGAATATTTCTGGCGTTCGATTCAAATAAGTCGTAAGTTTGCTGAGATTTTTATGCAGATTGGACTTATTCAAATCGAACGCCAGATTTGTTAGGCGCACTCATTTTAGATTCACAAAATCCCTGCATTTTTTTTAAATTTTCGCCAAGATCCACGCAGCCAAGCACTAAGTAAAATACAAGATTACCGATTCCTCAGCAACTTTGACAGTTTGTTACTCAGATTCACCAATTGTTTTTTTTTCTGAGAATCAGCTGACTAACGTTACTTTTTACTATTATCTCAGTGAGTTTGCTGTACAGTCAGCAGCTGTGCGAGAATAGCCGAATTCGCAAATATTGTTATATCTAGTGTATGATTTCAAAATAAGTAGACCTAAGGACCCTTAATAGATATTTTTTTGTGACCTAATTTATTAATGTTCCCCTTAAGTTATGTAATGCAAAAAATCCATTTCAAAACCATCCCTTCCATTCTATTTTTTTGCATGTGACGTCAACAGACCACCCACTTCACCCCACAAAGCGTGACGTAATTTGTATACGTACCCCATTAATACGTAATTTTTAGTTGCCCATGTTTTCTACTTTATACCCCGGACAGACATGTGATACGAGTGTGATTCCTGTACAACGGTACACAGTGTCAAGAAAATTCTAACAAGACTGACTTGAACTGAGAGAATTTTCAGTATGGCACTCATTTCAAGCGCAATTGTACAGTGATTCTTGTATCACATGTGTGTCATAAGTATTACAATCTATATCTATTGATCTATGTATGTATTGTTTCATTCTGTTAATTTAAACACAAGGAGGCGAATAATATGCATACAGGAAAATATTTTTTTCTTGCTTTTCCAGACGGGAGCTTGCTTTGGATAACTCAAAAACGCAGAAGACAGTACTAAGCTTGCCGGGATAATTCGTATTCAATAAAATTTTAAGGATAGCCATGATCGAATTGAGGAAAATTTATGGGCAACTGTAGGGGGCGAAAATTAGAGCGGAGGTGGGGCGAAGATTGAATTTAGGGGGGGCGAAAATAAATCACAAATCAATATTGAAAATTGTTATTTTAATGAATAAAATCTTTATTCAATGGTACTTTTGAGCTGGTTTACCACTGATTGGAAATTAGCAAGAATCACCAAAGAAACATAGATATTATCGGAAAAATATGTTGAAACTCAATCATTTGGATAGTTCAATGCTTTAGGGGGCGAAATCTAGTGCTTTTACCCTATATAAAATGCAGTGGCATACGTGGGACCGTGCCACGTTTTTGAAAATCGATTTTTATACGTTTTGCACAGGGGAACTTGGACTTGAAACGTCAAAAAACGCAGTAGGCAAGACAAAGTTTGTCGGGTACAGCTAGTTTAAATTAAAAACAGAGTTTCGAGAGTTTCCCATTGCTCATATCATCCCTTTAATGCTAGAACTGGGTGACTGATTTTGCGAAATCGCAAGAAATTTTTTTATATCTGAACGTACACCACAATAAACACAAGTTTGTCAATTGAAAATCCGAAAAAAACATATTAATTCAACTTTTAAAACCAACAAAGAGTTTGTTTTATACCAGATTAAGTTTTACCAGCCATTTCTAATCGCATTTTTCAAAACGAGTTACCTAGTTCTAGCATTAAGGGGGTGATATTCTTTATTACACCAACGAACCTAACCTCAAAATGACTGACAGCTCTGACTCATGCGCTGCGTGAGCTGTTGGTATCTAAGGTAAAAAACAACTTCTTGGTAACGAAGAACCTCAACAACTTTTTTCCGTACACAACTCAAGTGTCTGGTTGGTCTATACGATGCGACTAATGACTCTCAATGCAAAGGTTAAGGTTTCAATTCTCGTTCGTTTAGGAAGTTTTTGTCATGAAATTTTCTAACTTAATCAGCACATGAGACGAAGCTCATTGTGATATCCTCAGGTTCTATATGACTAAGGCTCACACTATCTGGTTAAACTCCATTAAATACACTCTGAAGATCCAGTCTTTGTTTACGTACGTCCGTCTTCGTTCAGCTGCTCATTTCCACTGTCCCGTAACCAACCAACCACACCCACACACCAACATCAGGATACCACATCCTCCCTTTGCAGAAAATGCTGGAACAGTGTGAGTTGGCATCGGGAAAAGCTTTTGTGAAATAATAATTATATAATATTTGTATCATTTTAAAAACTACTAGGTATTCATTTACACTTTCCCTCTCCCCAGTCCGAAAATAACAAACAGAAATCCATGGCAGTAACTCCTTAACTCCTAATCTTCTTAAACCTCTTCGTCTTTCTATCACCAATGTGGGTGAATATGTAATTTGTATGTTTTTGTACCTCAAATAATCCTATAATTGTTTACATTTGGAAATAGTTTAATTATGAAGTTAAATATCATTATATCTGGGACAAATACCTTTCTTAAACAACCATTCAGCATTCGAAACATTGTAGTTTTTGTTTTAACACACGTGAGAAACAAAATTAATTACATTCAAAACTTGAGAGTTTCAGATCTCAAAAATACTGCTTTTCAGAGGTAAAAAAACGATTAGTCGTCAGCACAGCTTTGTGAAGTATCCCTCAAATTCAAATGCGGGACTCCTCAATGCGCAGTGTATACAAATCAATATTAGGTATTTATAAAAATTTAAATTTTAGTTTCAAACATTTTATCAGTTAACGAATGAACATGAATATTTTTGTTACAAATAAATTAAATTTATCTCTATATCGTATCTTTTTTAATGCGGCAATTATTCAAAAATTTAAGCTGATATTTGACTAAAGTTTTCCCTTATGAACGCAACATTTTATGTTGACGTAACCTTTATTTTGAATTGCCAAATAGATCACTGATACTGCGTTGTAACAGTCACAGACTTAGATTCATATTAACTTGTAATTTTTAATCATAATCTTATTCAAAATAGTAGTAATTGTAGTTTGTATCATTGAGTTATACAAGCAAAATTCTACGAAACTTTGTGCAAGAAAATTCCTTACGATATGAATTTGAAAACACATCACTACCACGCAGGCAATCAACTTGATCTTGACTATTCAAGACAAACCTAAAATATACGATCAAAATATTCAACTGACAATGGTTAGTCAAGCAATGCGTCCGACGTAATAGTATTTGCAGGTATCGAGAATCAACGGCGATTTAATATGTGTCATAGCTAAAGCTGGTTCACTTACCCTACGTATCTCCATCAGTGTCAACAAACGTGAAGCACACCACGCTGGTTATACCAGTGTGTTTCCATTCACACAATCAAACACAAGTCACCACTGAAATGAGTACCGTGTCGCAGTCACAGTCGCGCAATCCTATTGGATTAATGTCCAGCTCCCACTGCTCGGTAGTTCTGGTGGTGCCACGCTCTCTCCACCGCTAATTTCACTCCCCAACACACGCTCCGCCAAAAAGCCTTCGTTATGTCATCACTTGACCGAAGCAGGACCATCTGTGCACCGAACCAAACCAGGAACTCTGTGAAAAATCGCAAAAACGGGTGTGATTTGATGTCTGCTGGAACATAGCTTGAAAATCCTCTTTGTTCACTGCGGAAACGATGACGACCAACACTAAACTGGCGAACGAGAGCCATCAAAACAAAACCTCACCACCACCACCTCGAAGCATTCGTAGTACGAAGATGAACCCAATGCTGCAGTATGTGAGCCATCCGTCCGGTGCTCACAACAGTGCTCCCAAAAAACCGGGTGGCTAAATCACGTCATACTTTAAATATTTCACAATAAAAAAATCAGATTGATGAATTATTCGCAGAAAGTCAAATGACAGGAGTTGGTTATGCTTTCATTTGTCGATTTCGTTAATGACTGTGGAACAAAAACAATACACAAACTTCCTTGAAAAAGTCAGACCCGTTTTCGAGCAGGGAATTATAATTTAATTACTTAGCATTACTCAGAAAACGTTTGTGTCTGTTATCGGCCTCTTCTATTTTATTTTTAGTATTTTTTAACACCGTAGACCCCGATGTATCGTCGAAAATCATTTTCTCATTTCCTTCTCAAATCTCGATTCATTAAACATTTTGATCTCAGACTTAGCATCATTTTAATTAACTGCTCAGATGCTTGGTAATGAGCTGGAGCTCTACTCAAGCGTTGTCTTCTAAACTTTTGCATTGGCCATGAGCTTCACTCAAAGCAATGCATATGTCGGTCATGGGCTTGACCCGACGCAACATTTCCAATGTTTGCTAATGAGCTGATACTCTACTCAAGCATTTTTTTTTTGTTTTTATTGTATTGGCCATGAGCTATACTCGACGCAATACATATGTTGGCCATGGGCTCAACCCGACGCAACATTCTAAATACTTGGCAATGAGCTACACTCTGCGCAAGTCTTCTCATTACTTTTCCTTTAAACAAATGATAATTACTGGCAACCATGCCGCATGAACATCTTACCTTACCTCTGCAAAACTGACACTTCTAGCACTCACTCTACCACACTTCAGAAAAATGTTTTTCATTTTCCAAATTCAATAATTCCTTCTATGTTTCTGCACCACAAACACATTGTCAATATTATGGCAGGATCGCCAATGTGATATCCTCAGGTTCTGTTCGGCAACGAACACAAGAATTATAAGGCGAAGCACTGGACTGTAATGGGCGCAGCAGAAAGAGAAACGGGGTTTCGGATTGGGAGGGAATAATCACTGAAACACTTTCACTACACTAAACACTTTATTTCTCTTCTGGCTCACTATTTATATTTCACTTTGGATAATTTCACTTCGCGTTGTTCGAGCCACGCGAACGCTCATCACTTGTTCACTTTTAAATTGCAACTGACTCGCTACTGCGAGCGGGTCGCATATTTATACCAAACATTTATGTCGAATTCGTTTATTTGCACCGCCTGCACCGCTTTGCCACCGGGTGTAGCAAACTTGCACCGAAACCGTTCGTTTATTCGCAGGTACTGTTCCGTTTTGACACTCGATTGGCACCGGTGTAAGAAAATGCTACACCCAGGTTGAGCTCGGTGTAGCAGGTATACAGCTAGTTTTACCAATACATGAATATCGCTGAACTTGTATCATGGTTTTGTTTTGGTAGGAATGATATAGGAATGATGATTTTAACTTCGGCAATAGATAAACAGTTTTCTTCGATATTGATTTATTTTGAGATATTGTTAGTTTACTGCATTATTTCTTTACGTTTTATTTTAAACCAGATTGTTGGCCACTGCGGCGATCTTCAATGTTTCAAATTGTTGCTGAATGGGATTATCGAGATGTATCGGGATATATGAATAATCATTATAATAGGTATTTTCCCTCAGATTTCATCTCTTGAGTTTGAAAAATTCAGAGTCAATTTGTAAAGTGTTTGTCCAAAATAAATAATAGTTGATAAAAGCTACTGAAGTATTTTTTTTTGGTTCAATTACATAAAGAAGATTTTGCCTTACGGCTCACAAACTTCCTCTATTTAAAAATATTGAATTTTCGTAGTAGGTACGATGAAAATTATACTTTCATCCATATAGGTGAATCCGAATGGTCCCCCATTGTAGAGGCGCTGAGTGAGATAAGGAGAGAATCGTTTGTTTACATAAAAAATCAACTTTTTTGTCACCAAAATTTACTCATATTTTGCACCGGTAGTTGCTATTTTCCATTGGCAATGCTTTCTAATATCATCATTCTCGGTGCCCACGCCGACAGACATCGGATTGGTCAGCTAACAAAAAAATAGGAAGATTGCCCGCCGGAGGCATAGCAAGAGCTCCTCAAATTAATCACATAAATTGTTCGTAAGTACCTACCGGATCTAAACGCATCTGAAAGAGAATTAAATTTTCTTTTCAAAAAGTGCTCATTTGTTTCTCTACGATGCGCAATTCGATATGAAAAAGTGAAAAAAGTGCACTTTGCCTATGCTGCGCCATGTCAAATTTTGGAGGAGCCCCGTTTTTCATAGGGTTCTCATTCCTGCCACCAGATGCGGAGGGATCGTTAGCTTCCGTTGGATTTACCTATACAACAATAAAACCTTGAATAAAACTGGAGATCGCTCTTCCTTTATTTAGTTTTTTCATGTTTCCAGTGATAAAAAAGAAACCAATTATTTCATATAAGCACAGAGTTTTCCAATTTTATGCTCAAACTATTTATGAACGAAAATTGTTTGATACACATTCAGTTTAGTGCTTTTGTCAGTAATCTAGAGAACGGTCAAAAATGATCTCAATAGTTGTCAAACCATCGGCAAGACCAAGTTTGCCGGGACAGCTAGTTATGGAAATATAAAGATAATCGTAAAGTATTAAAATTTGGAAAAAAGGAGTTCACAAGTTTCATCAATCCTAATTTTTGATTTATCTTCCTATACATATTCAAAATTATTGTTAAAAACTTTTGAAACTAGTATTTCTTGAACTTGAGATAAATAGCCACAACATTTTGTGCAACCAACGGAAGTCATGGAAACTTTTGTTTTGCTTATCTATCCTCCATTATTTTAATTGCCGCTCTCACTAACACCATCAAAAGCTGTCAAAAACTTGCACCGAAACCGTTCGTTTATCCGGTGTCAATTGCTACACCAGTGCAGTGCACCGTCGGGAATAAACGAATTCGACATTAATTTTCCAGAATCACGTGGAAGGTTCCACGCGCGTGTAGAACCTACGCGATGTTTTGGGTACCATCATCACGCTAGCTGCAGAGCGACGACAGTCGATGATGATGACGATGACGACGGCTGCGACGGTGGGGTTCGCCGCTGCACTCACGACAGGATCTCACGACACTCACTCTCTCGTTGTTAATCGCAGCTGTTCCGTCGGCTCGGGTGAGTGTGCGTGTCTCGTGACGATGCTTGGTGACGGTTCCGATGCGATGGTTGGTGTTGGTCGCGCAGCATAGCATGATGCTGCCCTCGTTGGGAGCGTATGTTCGCGAACAGGTTCTATATGACTAAGGCTCACACTATCTGGTTAAACTCCATTAAATACACTCTGTAGATCCAGTCTTTGTTTACGTACGTCCGTCTTCGTTCAGCTGCTCATTTCCACTGTCCCGTAACCAACCAACCACACCCACACACCAACATCAGGATACCACACTCATGAGACACATCTTGAGAAAAATGAGGCGCACAACTTTCAGTCTCAAAATGTACAGAGCTCCTGGGAGCTCGCTTGCCATGTGGCTCCCGTACATGGGACTACAGCACGTGTACATCAACTCTGATTGAAAATGGTTTACGTGAGGTGACGTACACATTAGTAGGGCTACATTAGCAGCAGTATCCCAATCTCCAGTTGCGTTTAGTAGTTGGAATGCATCAACACCCGGGTTGCAACCAGGTTGGGAAAATCGCTTCCAGTAAATCCACAATACAAATTCCACGCACGCGTTGACGAAGGCATGGGTTCGCATGCATCGAGCAGGATTCTAACAGCCTCAGCTATTTTTTCCATGTCCGACGAATGCAAATGATCTTCCTTCACCACCCACCATCAACACCATCAATCTCGGCATCAACATCTTGTTTCGTTGAAAAGCTAACACGCGAGTCTTTCCGTGATGCTACAAAGAACATGTATACAACCATGTTACCTCCCAGGAAATCATGTTGACAAATTTCTGCGCCACGCCACTGCCGTTGGCTCAGTCAGATTTGAGTGAATGTGTTGTGCATAAGGGTGTAAATTGAATTCCATGATTTCTTTATTTCCGAGAGAACATCCGCAATGCGTTCGATTGGATCTGATGATGATGAAATTGTGACACATATCTCGAAGCGGGCTGCTTGGGAGAGGAATTTTTATTCTGTTTTTAAATAACAATCCAAAATTTAAAAAAAATAATCAATAAATGTCGGGCTGCCAAATGGTGACTCGAAAAACTGGAACGTCCAACATAGCTCTGGTCCTCACTAGTTTTCACCTCATGCTTCCACGGGTCAAGTGATGACAAAGACCGCCAGATAAAAGTAGTGTGTAGCTGGTAGTGCAGCCTGGACACTGTTGTCCTTCTGACTTCAGTTAAATTGAGGGGGAACGTCCCGAGCGTCTGTTCATCAAGGAAGTGCGGCTCAAACAGTGTCTGTTCTGGCATTCAGTGGCTGTGTATGAAACGCTCTTCCGCCGGAAGCTGTGCCTAAGATGGCAGCCCCGCCCCACCACGGTGGATAGGAAACCTTGGAACTTGGAATGTTTAAACCCTAGCCCAGCTGGGTAAACTGGAGCAGCTAGCCAATGAGGCATATTGTATGAAGCTTGAGATCCTCAGACTGAGCGAAGTCCGTTGGCCGAACTTTGGGAAACACAGATTGGCGTCGGGTGAAATTCTGCTATACTATGGCCTACAAGGTGAACACGCTCCTCGCCACCGTGGAGTTGGTTTCCTGCTCAGCGCTCACGCCTACGCTGCGCTCATGAAGAAGGAACCTGTTAATGAGAGGATAATTGTAGCCAGATTCAGAACATGGGTTACCATGTTCCTATGTTACGCGCCAACCGATGCTGCCGAATTGCAAGACCAAGAGAACTTTTACAGTCAACCGAATGCTGTCTTACACAAGATTCTGAAAGGTGATATCAAGATCATCATGGGCGACTTCAAAGCGAAGGTTGGTTCCGACAACTCGGACTATGAACACGCCATGAGACGCCATGGACTTGAAGTAATGAGCGAGAACGAAGAGCTGTTTGCAGAGTTTTCTGGCAGCAATGACATGGTGATTGGAGGATCGCTTTTCCTCCCTCGACCAGTACACAAAGTGACATAAGTTTCAACTTCAAAATCAAATGGACCACATCTGCATCAGCCGGAAATGGACACGGAGCCTTCTTGATGTACGGAACAAACGTAGCGCCGACATTGCGTCCGACCATCATCTCCTAATCGGCGAGATCCGACTGCGCATAGCGAGGATCCATCGACAGGAGGAGGAAATCGGGCGGTGAAGAGGTCCTTCAACGAGGAGGAGAACCGTGCTGCGGATTTTTGGAAGGTGGAAGCGTAGAAGATCTATGGAGCCACTGGCGAGAATAATTTGGGTGAGCTACGCACCCAGAGAAAGCAGTGGATCACAGATGGCACCTGGAGGAAGATGGAGGAGCAAAGGAAAGGCAAAACCGCGATAGAGCGAGCGAAAACACGAGGAGCCAAAGCCCTAGCCCGGCAGCGCTTTTCGGCTCTCAAGAAGGTAGTGAACCGCTCAAGTAGGCGGAACAAAAGACACCCTAGCCGACAAAGGCGAGAAAGCCGTAAATACCGGTGACATTCGCCTTCTCTACGATGTCGCACGTTGTCTCAGTGGGACTAAGATGAATGCTACGATGCCCGCGAAAGACACGTCTGGATAGTTATTGACCGACCTGGCTAACCAACTGAAACGCTGGTTCAAGCAACCATATTGGAACATTCTTTTTTTTCACGAGTCGTTGTTCTACCGTAACTCAGTCATTTTTGAACCAATTCTCATGAAATCTTGTTCAAAGAACGACTCGTGCATAAAAATAAATAAATCGAGTGTTCTACATCTCTACAAGATGTGTGCATTAGGGATGAATGTCGTGAGCTTATTTTTCTTCCAAAATTAGGATTCCTTTTCTGGCAGTAATTGAATTACCATATGCCCTTGACTCATCCCATCATCTTCTGATCTTTGTCCATGCTGTGACCACCACCGGCAACCCCACAATACCATTTTCGTCATTTCCATCGCTGATGTGCTTCTTGCTTTATTTCGTTTTCCTCACTCGCGTAGGTACCACAACGGGAAAACCAGGACCGTTTGCTACATGCTGTGGCCGGATGGACGCTACCCGACCTCGATGGCAGATTACATGTGAGTAAATATATCTACATATGTGTCCTATCCTGAACATGTGAGAAAGTATAAGCTGTTTATGCTTTGGAAAATGAGGGGTGGAATGGAATTATGGCCATCGCAGTGTGTCTCCGGAGGGGTTGTGTAAGAGAATAATGAGAAGAAAAAAATTGAAAGAAACAGGTTTGATTAACTGAATTGGGATTAATGACTTCAATATCATGGAAGATTCTCAAAGAAGGTGCTCAACGAGCCTTCAAGTTTTAAAAACATATTTACAGAGGACAGGCATAATTCTCATTTTAAAAAAATGCCAAATTAGCTGTAACTTTCCGTAAAATGCAACACAGATTCTCATTTTTTTACTGATAGTTGATTATCTAATTGTTTGTTGGAGGTTCAAATTTGGGCAAGATTGGGCTATGCTATATAAAGTAAGAGAGATTCTAGTAAACTCAAGTATCATTTTGATGACCAATAAGTCTTCTAGATATTTCCAGTAATTTCTGTGGAAATTTTCTTGTAAATTCTTTTAATTTATTTTTGTAATGTTTTAGGTAATTTGTTTGGGAATTCCTCCACCTTTATTTGGGAATTCTTTCGGCAACACCTATGGAAACTTAAATAACAATGGGCTTGAAAGTTTTTTTTAGACATTTCCTTTGGAAACCTTTCAGAAATTTCTTTGGAAATTCCTTAAAAAAAATCTTCGGTGGGGTAAGTGCTCCAATTATGGCCATAGTACCAATTATTCGCCATAGTTGATTTTTACCCTTTAACGATGTAAATCAACAAGGAAAAATTTGTGAACAACAGATCAGGTTCACAAAAGATGATTGCACTCATTTGGAACTCCACATTTTGCTCAAATTATGGTAGAAATAAATCATTTTCCTTAAAAATTCGGCTTCCCATCGGCTAAAAAGATTCGGCTAATCCCATAAGGAATGCATGCAAATAGTGCGAAAAGGAACCGAAGTTAAAAAAATGTATCCATGATTGGAACAGGGTTTCTATCATTGGCACACGCTGTAATACATACTGAAAGTAGTTTAGGCTCCATTTCTACACGCTCAGAAAACCGTTCTGATAAACGTGAACAAACAAACGCAAATATGAGAACAAGCAAATATACACCGTGAACTGGAACTAGTTCCAGCTGTCAATATGGGCGTTCTGGAAAACGTGATATCTAGTTCACGGTGTACATTTCTTATTGTTGTTATGGTTGCTATGCATAGTTCTCGTTTGTTCCCGTTGCCGTGACTGGGAGTGCACGTAAATCGGAACGGATTTATTTGCGTGTATACTTTTCTTGTAAGTACTAAGTAAACTAATCTATCTTTTAACATATTGGTGACATTCGCTGGTCTTCTCTTTGTTTTTGTACAAATAGTTTTTCTTAAGTAGTGCCATAATTGCTACAGGCATCCTACATCTTTCAAAACTTGCTTCGGTACTTCATTTGGTCCCTTCAGGAATTAATTCGGCAACGCTTTTGGAATTTTTGTATGCAAATTTGTTTGGGAATTTTTCGACAATTCCTTTGGAATTCCTCAAGAAATTTTTCTGGCATCCTTTCTGTAAACTCTTTGGGGATTTCCTTGCAGAAGGAATCTACAAAATTCTTTCTCGAATTCCATCTGCGATTCCTGTGATTCCCAAGCAACACACATGTTACAAAGGAGTATCGACAGCGCAGGTTTTTGGTTGGACACGAGTCATTTTCAAGTTATTTTGCCTTAGTGTTAGAATTACATGAATTCAACTCCTGCACAACCAAAAACTTGCGCTGTCGATACTCCTTTGTGACTTGTGTGCTGCTTGGGTTACTTCAAACAATTTCTTCTTGGATTCTTCAGTGATGCTTTTGCTTTTGAAAATTTCTGCGGTGCACTTTCTTTGAGAGTATTCTTGGCAATTTCCAACCAAGTGTTGGTAAACTCACACTTAAAGCACACTCATGAACCGCTCCTGCATGATCAAACTCGCGCGCGATTCTGAATCGTTTTCTCACGCGCGAGAATTTCATGCAAAATCTCACTCTCGCGAGTCAAGCGCCGAAATCTCGTTCGCTTGTAAAACGAATCCAAATCAAATTGAACGGCATTTGATGATGTTGTGCGCTAGATTAGCTTTTGTTCTATTTGGAATGCGACCAGGGTTTTGTTGAATAGTCCCTCTGTTATTGGCTGTTTCCGGTCAAAATGGATTTTTAGGCGGAATTACTTTATATCTTCCAACGTTTCGGCCCTTGGTTTGGGCCTTCCTCAGGGAGGTTATAGGCGTACCTCCCTGAGGAAGGCCCAAACCAAGGGCCGAAACGTTGGAAGATATAAAGTAATTCCGCCTAAAAATCCATTTTGACCGGAAACAGCCAATAACAGAGGGACTTTTGTTCTATCATACAATCTTAAAAACATTGATGTAAATATTAAAGCCTGTATCCGCAATAATCGGGATACAAAAGTACGGCAGTAACTCTGTACTGAATCAATAAAATTTGGCCAAAAATTAACAGAGAACTCTTTGGTGTATGTTTATTATTTGTGCAAAATTTCATAAAAATCGATGCATTACTTTTAGCTGTGGATGAGAAACAAACAGACGACGTTTTTAAGATTTTGTACAATCATCACCAATTTTCATTCGCATACTAGATGGTTCTTTTCCGCTAGAGTTCAAAGTTCTGTGAGGATAATTATGAAACTTCGTGAGCAGTTATGATACTAATAGGGACACTTTCTTGCAAAATTTCATCAACTTTTATCAATTAGATTGAAAGTTACTGGTGTTGATAGGGATTAGTGTTAGTGAAAATGTTTCATGTTATGTGCGATGTTTGCCCATCCATAACTTTTGAATGTCTCTGTCAATTTTCATGAAATTTTCACAGAAAATAGTTGATTATGTGTATATTATGCCTGCAAAATTTGATGATTATTGGTGTAGTACTTTCAACAATACAATCGAAACAATAAGGGGTGCTCATTAATTGTTGTCTGAAGGGCTAAAATCACGGTCAGCCCCAATATATGTTTCGACTATAAAATTGTTGATAGTGCATCGATCTTTTTGAAATTTTGCCTATGTATGTAAAATAGATTGAGAGGTTTGTGTTCAAAATTTCAGTCATTTTCTTTATCAAATTCAAAAGTTACTGCGCTGACAAGCTAAACCAGGGGCTGTACAAAATTCAATTGCTCGCGTTCTACTGTTTCATTGCTACAACAAAAGGTACTTCACCGATTCACATGAAATTTTGCAGGTGAAATGAACACATCTTAAGATATTATCAGGCAAAATTTGAGCAATTTTAATGTATGTATTGCAGAGTTACAGCCATATTTCTGTGTCCCGATTATTGCGGATACAGGCTTTAAGAACACTAAGAAATAAAGCAATGAGTGAAATGATGAGTCAAATCATGCATGATTTATTCAGTGGTGAGTTTGGCAAGTCAAGAATCGCGCGTGAAATAACTCAACCATGAGATTTAAGAATTTGACCAACACTGTTTCCAACTTGCTTCTAAACAATCTGTAGAAATTTCATCGACAATTCTCTTGAAAATTTCTCTGGAGGTTTTTTGGAGACTTTCGTTGAAAAATTCTGAAAAATCTGCCTTCGAGGAGCCCTTTAGCAATTCCTTTAAGAATTTTTCTGACATTGTCTTTGAAAACTCTTTCGGAAATTGCTTTCAAATTCCTCGAGCAGCTCTTTTGGGTAGCCTTTTCGAAATTTAGTATATTTTTTGGCAGATCCTTCATAAATTTCTATTAATTTATTTGACAAATCAATTGGAACCTTTTTCCGATTTTTCTTCAGGAATTCCTTCGGCAGCTCTCATAGTTATGCCTTCAACAATATCTTTGCAAATTTCTTCGGAAACTTCTGTGGAAACTCCCTAGGCAATTCCATTAGGAATTTCTCAAGCAGTTTATCGGACATTGCTTCGATTTTTTTTCTATAACAGTTCCTATAAAAATTCCATTGGAAATCGATAGGTATGGCAATTCCATTTTCAGATTCCTCCGGCTATTCTTTTGGAAATTGCAATTCTTTTTTAAATTCTTCCTGAAATTAATTTGTTTAAAAATTGCTTCAGCAGTTCCAATTGAAAATTTTTGAATTTTTCTAGCAATTGGATTTTAAGGGTTGAATTATTTATTTGTTTTCAAATTTTAAGTATGCGATTTATGCGATATTTTTAGAGGCAGAATCATTATTTCCAGATTTTCAAAAACTCATTTTGATATTTAAAATCAATTAAAAAAACATTACAAAGAAACTGCCGAAGGAATTTCCAAAGAAATTTGCTAAAGAATTGTGGAAATATTTGCCTTGGAATTTTCCAAATAGATGAAGGACAGATTTTTTTTGTTAAAATACCGTGGAAGGTGCCCATGAAAATTAAAAAAAATGCAGTTGAAAGGAATTGCCAAAGAATTTACAAAAAAAAATCGGTAGAAGTTGATGAAATAATTCCTAAAGTACTAGCTCTTATACAGCTTATATGAATTATTGAAGCAATTCGCAAACAATTTTTTGAACAAATTTCTAAAAGATTGTTTTTTGCTATTTTTATTTTTGTATTTTAACTTAACTCAACTTAACTGAACTTAATAGACAACATATAAAAATGGTCAATTTTCATTCAAAGCGTGACGCAATTTATGCACGTTCCCTTAGTAGCTTATTCCTCACAGCCAAAAGGAGTCTTGAAGGAATTGCCGCAGCAGTTTTGAAGGACTTCAAGTGTAATTCACAATACACATAAAATACACAATTAAAAAAATTGAAGGAATACATATAAATACAAAGGAAATACAGACTGAATCTCATTAAAATTGCCAAAGAAATTCTCAATGGCATTTGTAGATCTTTGCTTGTTCTTATCGGGGTGGTGACTGAGCGACGTTCAGGTTGGGAAGGAGAGCGTTCGACAGGTGCAAAGTAGTTTTATTACTTTGTTGTAAGTAATACCAAGCGTACTGTCACTAATACAGTAGAACATAAAAAAGTTCTTGTACCGACTTTTCCAACCCTCTAAGCAAAATACCCTCTTCGTATAAGCGTAATCAGTTTCGTACCTTTTAATTCCGCCCTAACTAGGGCGGAATTAAAAGGTACGAAACTGATTACACTCATTCGAATAAAAAAGTTGTTCAGAAAAGGATGGTTCAAAAGTATTTATTTTCTATTTTCTTACATATTCCTCCCGCCACTAGAATCTTCAAAAGATCGTTTGTTTCACCTTTAAAGGTCAAGAGAGTAGTCACCCTAACCTGTTCATCAAGTCCAGAATGTACCTTGATAACGCGTCCCGCAATCCAAGAAAAAGCGGGCAACTGGAAGGCTTTCGTCCTCGACTAGACAGACCTTACCTCGACTAGAACCTAAATTTTTAATTTAGGTTGGCTGATAGAGTTTTTCTTTGTTCTTTTTTGAAGATTGTTGAGGAATTCATATTTCTTTCGATTCCAGAATAGTTTTTGTATCTTTTCAAATCGTGAAAGCCGATTAGTCTCTGTTTGAGAAACATTTCGATCTGGTAACGCTGTAATAGGGCCTCCTAGGGTAATTCGCCAATTGTTGAACACTACCCAAATGTTGAACAGTTTCTGAAAATGTTATTATAAATTTTACTTAAGTAATTTTCCATCAACGTAAACGTATGATGTAGATGCGTATACTTGTGTGTCATGATAATGCTCCAATAAAGTTACAGAATTATACATATTTTACGTCAAAAATATCGATTGAAAATTATGTACCGCTGATGACACGAAAACTGCACAATTCTTATGATTAATTTTAAGAAATTGCTGTTACGAAATACGCTTTGCTGGCAAATCGACCACAAATATCAAAGTCACACCATAGTTACAAGAGCTGGAAGGATGTCCTTAACAATTAAACATTGTTAAAAATTACATTTTCATTGAAATTTCATTTGAAACAAATATTTTTCTTATCACACTATCATTATGTATCTAGAATCCATTTGTTGAACACTGGCATAACCTACAATGTTAGCATGACTGCCAGATTTGTTTTTTCACTTCACCTAGCCGTGCATTTCATGGGGTTTCAAAGAAGTTCCAGGGATGTTCCAGGGGTATTCCAAAGGGCTTCAGGATGAGTTTCAAGCGCATTCCAGAGATGTTTCAGAGGGATTCATAATGGGTTTCCAGGAGTGTTCCAGGGGTTTTCAAAGGCGTTGTTTTCTTCAGTCGTTTTCGCTTCTATTCAAATATTTTCTGTATTTTTTATATTTAGTTATGTTTGAAAAGATTTCAGTCCACTAAAGCTCTCTTGAATTGGAAAGCGATTCTTTGGGAACGGTTATAAATTACGTCACGCTTTTAAGGGGAGGGGAGGGGAGTTCAGAAAAGTGTGACGACTCATACAAAAATTTCAGAGGTCTCATACAAAAAGTGTGACATAGGGGGAGGGGAGGCGTTAGAATGGACGATTATTGCGTGACGTAATTTATGAACGCTCCCTCACTTGAATGAATTGTCACTCAAATGACTAACTGGGCACAAAACACGAAAAACCCGGAAAAAAAATCCGCCAGAGTGAAAAATTATCCGATGTCGGGTCAAAGTCGGGTCAAATTTTATCAAATGTTGGACCACTGTTGGACTCACATCGGATAACTGTGTGGTCTATGTTGGGTTTGGTGGCCAAAATAAAAACAGGTCAATGATAGGTTTATGTCGGGTAATACGTCATCAATTACGAACAAAGCTTGAACCGTTCAACAATTAGCGAGAATCGTCCAACATTAGGATGAGCTAGCTTATGGAAGCGTTCAACATTTGGGTTACAGACTTACCATACAAATGTTCTATTTTCTCTTAGAAAATGGAATTTAAGGGAATACAAATTAAATGGGAAGTATTAGCTATGAGTGGATCTAGACGTTCACTGGATATTTTTCAACTAAAGTGGAATTATGCACGGAAAAACAAACGAAAACAAAAATGCTAGTACTAACCGTTCAACAATTGGCGAATCACCCTATCAAAAAAATGTCCAGGAGTAAAAGACTCAAAGTCATGTGGGTCATTTGACATAGGTAATTTAGAACTCTTTCGATCTGCTTCAGACGAGTTAGCATCCCAAGTAACAATGAATGCTGAACAGTGAGAGTATTAGCTGAACATTGGCTGGTTAATGGCTGAATACAATGTCAGTTGAATATTGGTCTGAAGTATTGCTTGTTCAACCTCTTTAATCTGTAATACATAGATAGCTGAATATCAAGTTGAATAGAATATTATTCATCTCTGTAAGCAGCCTTAAAACGTACACCAATATGCAGAAATATTCATCTGTGGTTCAACCTTTATTCAAATATTTTTTGACAGTAGACTCAAGCAGTGTTTTCAGAGAGTCCACATAGCTTCTTCAGCCTCAATACAACTTTAGTTCAACTTATGTTCTTGATTATTCAGAAACAACTAGCATTGCTCTCGTTTTTGAGGATATGTATACATTTGTGTTTGGTGTAGGTGATAAGGTGAGAGACTATTAATCAGGAGTGCTGAGTTCAATTCCTAGTTTTCCCATAGATTAATTTATACATTCGGAAGCATCTCTTCTGGAAATAGAAAGTCGCAAATGGTGAAAATAAGTTTAAAAAATTTAGCGCATATTTAGCCTCAAATCAGCTTTTCAATGAACCTCAAACCAGCTTAAGGTTGGATAAAATCACTAAAATTAGATGTTTTGGGGCTGAATAAAGGATTGTACATCTTGTGCTCAGCTTTTGTTCAAATGAAAGCTGCTTTAAAATGGTTGAAAAAAAAAACGATTATTTAGCATTAAATTGTTACCCGGAATCTCTTTGTATGTACACGCTTCATATAATGTTCAATGCTTTTTATGCCAGCCTCCCATATTCCACCGAAGTTTGGCGAGCGTGGAGGTATGAACTGCCAGAAATGTCTTGCCATTTTGATGCAGGAAGAAAAAACGTCAACATCGCTGCTCTTCATGCAAACGGCGAGAGAACATTTCTGGCATGACACATCTGTCCAGAAGAAAGGCAAGACATTTCTGTCTAGCGGAGAACTCGGGTAAGAGAAGGTCGAATATGTCAGATTCATTCGTAGGTCCTGTCATTAGTACGTCGTTGAATGATGGTCAGGCATCCAATTTTTCACTCACGTGATCAAATCCATCGGATTTAGGGTAACCCGTGGTAATACGCACCCCTGGGGCAAAACGCTTTCACGCTATTTCTTTATATACGTGAATTTCCGTCCGATGCAAGCAAACTAGGCGTAAAATTGAGCCGGACGAGCCAAACAATGACAAGAATATTCAAATGAAAAGCGTAAGAAATGATAATTTTCCACATTTGGAAAGATTGTCTAATTTGAAGCGCACGCAATTGAAGCGATTGCGCGCTGATCAACGTATTAACTACCATCCGCCTCCTACGCCTTCCATTTGCTGCCGTAAATAGTAAGATGGGGCCGCCTGGTATTTCATTAGAAATCAAAGCGAGAAATGCCATAGGTCGTATTGCCCCACCTCAAGGTGCGTTTTGCCCCCAACAGGGGGAAATCATGGAAGATCTTCAAGTGCACTCCCTGGAAGAATTCGAGGGCAAGGTTCCCGGAAGGATCCTTGAAGGTATTTCTTTGCAATTAAGCAGGTATGGCAACCCTATCTGGCATTCTTGGAAACATTTCTGGAGAATTCTTTGTAAAAAACCCGCTTGGAGTTCCTCCACAAATGCCTGATCCCCCTAACATCTTGTTGAAATTTAGCCACAGAGGCTTCTCTCAGGATTCCAAAAAATAAATGAGTCTTTCAAGGATTCCTCCAGAGATTTCTCCAAGCATTCATATGAATATTGTTGCGGTTCCTCAAGGATTCCATTAGGAATTCCACTTATAGCAAGTGCAGATATTTCTACTAGGATTTCTTTTTGAAGTCTTGCTGGGATTTCTAAAGCATTTGCAGATGGGATTTTCCAGTAATTGCCCTTGGGAATGTTCCAAGAATTCTGGAATGCGGAATCCCAGCAAAATCCTTGTACAAATCCCTGAAGGAATTATTGCAGGAATTTCTGAAGGAATCTCAGCTGTAATCACTAGCGTAAGCAACTTTCTCTTGTTGCTTACTCACTTTCTTAAACAAACACGAGTATATATTAGTTAAAAAGGAAAACAGTATCGGAGAGAAAAATAACTTTATATGTAATAATGTTCATTATGTTTTACGTTTTAGATAAAAAAAAACTAGAGTGCGGTTGTTTCTCTCGATGTTTGCTATCGAACTAGCTATCCAAAGTTAGCTAAAAAATCTCCAGTTCAAGTACGAATTTGAGACCGACCGAATTACTATTCACTATTCAGTGTTGCATTAGACTCAATCTACTCAAGGAGGTAGTGCCGAACATCCTCCGACATGCTTTTGCTTACTTAAACTAACTCGCTTGATAATGCAGCATTCCCATCGTCGTCCGAAGTATCCCCTGCAGTAGTTGCTTGCGAACACGCTACTTACGGCACATAAACTAAATATGCAAATTCAACCTCCTGCCCTTGCCTTCGGTGAGCTAACCACGCACGATACAACGGAGATTTTTCTCGGTTCACCGTTCGCACGGGGGCGTAATCTGGGAAGGGCATGGAGTTGCGGTTGGAATGGCTAACTGAAGCTGTACATTGGAAAATTGTTTAAATGTTGGGTTTACTAGGAATCGAAGATATTTCTTTCAAAAGCATTCCACAGTAATCTCAAATTCTTAAATACAGTATTTGGAAACTGCAGTGGGGAACACTTACTCTGAGAAGTTTGGAATGTTTTCTCTAAGACAGTTTGAAAGCTGCTCCAGTGAAGCTTGGAAAGCTGCCACGGCGAAATTTAGGAAGCATCCTCTTTGAAGCTGGGAAAGTTTCTAATGCTTTCTTAGCGATGTTTGAGATGCTTCCTTTGCGAAGTTTAAAAAGCTTCCCCTGCAAACTTTGTGGGGTTTTTTTGTCACCGTTGAATTTTATGTTTCGAGATTTGTTGATTTTTTTCGGTGAAAAAAGACTTTCCAAATCGTTTTGGCATAACGTTTCGGCCTACTTCATTCAGCCATCATCAGATACAAAACGTTTGTTCTCCACCACTGTGGCTTATCAACTAACGCAAAGCTGGGTAAACTTCATCTACAAAGGCTGGAAAGCTTTCTCTGTGACACTTTGTTGTTTCTTACGTGAAGTTTGGAAAGCTTCTTCTGTAATGCTTGGAAAGTTTTTTCTCTAAGGCTTCCTCAGGATTTTCTCAGGAAACATAGTATTTGTAAAAAAAACACCACAGGGCAGCTGCGTTCAGTACCATAGGGTGAGTTCCGTATCTCTCATGATCGTTTGATTGACAGCCATTGGCGTATCTAAGATTTTTTCCTAGGGGGTGCCTAGGGGGTGCCAGTTTCAGTGGCTTCTAGGTTATTTTGCTTTTCTTTTTGTAAAAGGAAGTACCGATCCTCCCTCAATTTTTTAGTATAATGATATACTGCGTCGCGGAAAAAAATAGAACGTAAATTTAAACGCGCTATATTTTAAAGAACAGTTTTTTTTTTGGAAAATACAAACTGTTGTACTGATGTGAGGTTTGGAAACTTGATAACTTGATTGTATATAATACATGGAATTGGTATTTTAGAAATTGTTTTGCAATTTATTTCAATTAAGACTTTTGCAAATCTCTCAGAAATTCCTTTGGATTTGGCAAATTTCTTCGGAAATATCTTTGGATCCCTTTCGGCAATTTCTTTAAGAATTTATTTGGTAATATGTTTAGAAATTGACACTAAACACCTTTCACGCATCTTTTGAAAATTTTCTCGGCAATAACTTTGAAAATTTATTCGGAAATTCTTTTATATATCGCTCCAATAATTGTAATGAAAATTCTTTAGAATTTTTTTCCTGTAATTATTTAAGGAATTCCTGCAGCAGATAGTTTTGGAATACCTTCGGCAATCCCGATATTACTTGCATTGAAAATTTATTTGGGAATTTTATCAGCAATTTCCTTGGAAATTTTGGTAACTTCGATTATTACTGTGGGAACTTCTTCGGTAATTCATTTGGAAATTGATTCGACAAATTCCTTAAAGATTTCATTCGAAAATTTTTTTGAAAAAAAAAATCGTTGGTGGTTCTTTAAAAATTCTGTCACGGTGATACTACGACAATTACTTCTGGAATTCTTTCAAAATTTTATTTATTTTGATTTATTAGAAATTTTTTGTGCATGTTTGTGAAAATTTTTAAAGAATATATTTCGGCAATTTATTTTGAGATTGCATTTAGCCAATTAAAAAAAGAAAGCCTTGATGTTTTCTTTAGGAATCACACCGGTAATGAATTCCTTTGCAACTACTTTGAAAGATTTTTTTTATCTGTATTACGGAATTTTTAGCCCTAGGCTAGATGGACTAGATCACGCCCAAAACCGGTCGACGTAAAGGTAATTTCAATCTTTTCTTGACGATTGTAAGAACGATAAGTGTTATGTGTTGTCTCATGTCGCGTCTCATGCGTGTCGTGAAGTTCTTACGTTAGCATAAACTGTAAAAGTTAATAATTCCTTCAGCATGTTTTTTTTTTTTAATTTCTGTGGTAGTTTCATTGGAATTTAATTTGTTTAATTTCTTTAGTTTTTTTTTATATTTTCAATAGCTATTCTTCTGAAATTATTTTAGAATTTTTTCCAGTTGTTTTGCAAATTTCTCAGGCAATTTTATCGTGATTACTTTTGAAATTCTTTATGATTTAATTCTAATTATATATATTGCTTCCGAAAATTTCTGAATTGCAAAATCAGAAATTCTAAACTGGGCTTGCTTGAAGAAAATCCTATGAAATTCATGGGAAACTTCCCGACAAATCCCAAAAGAAATAACTGGAAAAATTTCCATCAAAATTACCTTAGAACTTTCGAAGTTGTGGAGTGAACCTGGTGTGATGGTTAGATCACTTGACTATCACGCCGAGGACCTGGGATCGAATCCCACTCACAAAACAATGTGAGTTCTTCCTTCGGAAGGGAAGTAAAGCGTGGGTCCCGAGATGAACTCTTCGTTTTTGGCAGGGTTGGTAACCATCTGTTTCGTCACCGACCAACGACGAAAAACTAAAAAAGTTCGTCACCAAATAAAATTCCGTCACTTTCATCATCATCAGCGACCGACAAAGAAAACACGAGGATGAATCGAAAATAAAACAGGGAGCTATAGTTTTCGTCATTCTCTTTTGTCTCTTTTTGCAACGACGAAAAACGAACATGCATTCATCACATGGCAGACGGAAGGCGAACCAGTCAAGCTTTTATTGATGATTTAGCCTCGGCCCTTCCGAGCTGTTGAATTAGCTCTGTTGGTATGATTGTCGTGCTGATAATCCGAAGGTTTTTTCCGGTTCAATTCCGGTTCAATTCCGGTGGAAAGCGTGTTTCGTTTTTGCTTTTTTTCTGATCGGCCATTCCCGTGAGGCTGATTATTCGTTCGTTCTAACAGGGCGATGCAAGCAGCCCCAAGTAACAATCCTAATTCTATTTGGTTTTATTTGTTTTTATGATAGTTTTATCGGAACATTGCATATTCTAGTTGATCTTATCGGAGTTTCAGCTGAGCATAACTATTCTTCATCAATATGTGGTTTTAAAAACACCTCCAAGAATACTTGAGGTTCAGTTCATAAAACCATAAACACAACAAGAACTGTTGAACTTATTTTCAGTTTTATAAGGTTCTTGTAGTTATCTTCAATCATCCGTTCTTGATCAAGAGCAACTGTTTGGTACATGAAAAATGCAAGAAAAAACTCAAGCATCAGATTTTGATTCTCACCGTTCCATTATTGCTGCCAATCAAGAACACTTACCCGGAAACCCAACCGCGACGCGGTGCAGTGCCAAGTTCCTCCGGTTGCAGCATCCGAAATGAGGTTGATTTGGTCATCCAGGACGTCGATTCCCTTGTAATTGGGAGTCAAATAATCGACCTGCAAAATCACTTACCTGTTGGAAATGCTGACCGGAGGAATAAGGCGCTGCACCACATCAAGGGCGGTTCCCGGTACCGTTGCCTGGTTGGCAACGGTACCGGGGATGATTAAATTTATCGCACGAAGTTCACAAAATCCACCGCGGTGCGATAATTTATTGTTTGTTTACAATTTGGCGCACATGATTTATGGTTGGCAACGGTACCGGGGATGATTAAATTTATCGCACGAAGTTCACAAAATCCACCGCGGTGCGATAATTTATTGTTTGTTTACAATTTGGCGCACATGATTTATGACGTTCTCGGCGGAGTTTGCATAAACCTACATCAAGAACGTTATAAACCTGAGTACTCTTGAATAATACTTCTTACCCTTGCATAAGATGAAATAAATTTAAGACGTTCTTGATGGAGAACAACCAGGCTGCACTGAGAACATTATAAATCCTAGTATTCTTGTGTTGAGAAAACTCATGAGCAATGTTCGCATGACAAGGAATAATATTTTTAAATATTTTATTAGTGCGTTATAATGGAAGCGCGTTACAATTTTTGGAAGTATCTTGCAACATATATACGATGAATTTTGCTTGGCATTTGGCATCCTTGCTACATCCCGGAAATATTTCTAATTTGTGTGATAAATTAATCCCGATTACAATAATGTGTCATTTTCATTGTGTTTTAATTTCAATTTAATTCACCAAACTTTTCTGTCGACATAAAAGCTGCATCAACAACAACACTGACAAATTTATTATCGTTTTATCGTGCACTTGAAGAATTCTACAAGGAGAGAGCAATTCGCCTTGAGGACAACTTGGGAAGTACAACAAGTTTTAAGAGAAATTTAAAAACAACTCTCCAAGAGCATCTTAGGATGGGCCTCTTTGATCTTATGGCGGGTTTATGGTTGAGTTGATGTCGTGTTGTAGAGCAATTTGGTTTATGCATGGTTTTAAAGAACAGGTGTTGAAGAATACTTCAAAAGCATTATAAAATTAATTTTGTTACTTGGGAGTTCAACGAAAATCCCAATAAAGAGAAACGGCAAAACTTTTTCGTCGCGACCAGCAAACTGACTGATGGTGTTTGAAGAAAAATATTCAAGAGCTGCTGACTCAGTGACGCTATTTTTTTTTACCCGTTGTTGCCAGTGATTATGCTTCAGCTCCGATGACTATTAACAACCCTGGTTTTTGACGTGTACGAACAACGTACAAAAATCAACGCAGTCAGTCGGACATTGTCCTGTAGATGGGCTAGATCACGCCCGAATCCGGCAATTTTAATCTTTCCTTGATGATTGTAAGAACGATAAGTGTCTTGTCTCATGTCGCATCTCGTGTGTGATGCTGAAGGAACTTGCAAAGAAATGGCCATACTGTGGTCTAGCGAACACGGAGTCGTGGGTTCGACTCCCACCCATCTCTCAATTTGTCAATTAGCTGTGGCTTCTAATTAATTATAAGTTTTTCCCGTACTTCCCTAAAGGATTCCACTAGAGATTTTTCTAGTAATACCTCCTGGAATTTCTCTGGAAATTCCAACTATTCCCGAAATTCGTTTAGGGAATCCTCTAGAGATTTATATTGGAATTTCTTCAGCTGGAATTCCTTGAAGAAGACCAAGAGGAGTTCCAGGAGTAATATCATGATTAATTTCTAGAGCAATCCTTTATTAACCCTAGAGGATCTCCTGGATGAGTCTTAAGAAAAATCCCTGGAAGAATCAAATGCATTTCTGAAAGTATCCAAGGAAAATTGCCTAGAAGAATCCCAGCAAGAATACCAGAAGACATTCCTAGAGGGATTCCTGCAGGTCACAATAAGAATTTCTGGAGGAGATCTAGGAGGCATTGCTGACACGTTAGAGGCAGCAGGAATCGCATATGGAACCCCAGGAGGAGTTCCTGGATGAAAGTCAAGAGGAATTCCTGGAGGAATCCAATAATAAATATTTAGAGAAATCCCAGAAAAAAATCCTTTAAGATTTCCAGGAAGAAACACTGAAAGCAATGCTCCTATTAGGATTGCCTTGAATAATCCCAGCAAGTTTTTGGAGGAATCCCTGGAGAAATTCTTAGAAGAATCCCCAGAAGAACTCCGTGAGGTATTTCAGTAAGTATTTCAGGAGGAGTCCTAGGAGGAATTGCTGGAAGAACCACAGCAGGAATATCTTGAGAAATTCAGCTGAAATTCCCGGAGGAAGAGCATGAGAACCTTATGAGAGAATCCTTGGTTAAAAATTCCTGGAGGAATCCCCGGAGAGCTGCTGAAGAAATCACAGGAAAAATCTCAAGAGGTATTATTTGCAGCATTCTGGGATGTATCATTGTAGAAATCTCAGCATAAGTCCTAGGAGTAATTGCTGGAGGAAACTACACAGAAAATGCCTGGGAGAATCCAAAGAAAAAATCCTTGGAATACCTAGAGAAGTCCCTGCAAGAACCGGTAAAGGTATTTTGAAAGAATTTATAACGAAGGCCCTGATTGAATCGCAGAAGGAATTTCTGAAGGAATCTCAGGAAGATTTTCCGGAAGAATTTCAGCCACAATGCTAGGATAAATTCGTATAGGAATCACTAGAAGAATTTCTGGACGTATTCTAGTAAGAATTTATGGAGGAATTTCTGGAAGAACCGCAGGAAAACTTGTTTGAGGCATCCTTGAAGGAAGGCCAAAAGGAGTTTATGCAGGAATTTCTGGAGAAATCTTTGGATAAAATCTCTGAAGGAATTCCTGGATGAATGCTTGGAGAAATCCGTGGCAGAAGAATCAAAGAAATTTCTGCAAGAATTCCAGGAAGTTTGCCTGGAAAGAACCCAGCAAAAAAGCCAGGAGAAAGCTCTAGAAGAATCCGTAGCATAATTTCTAAATTTCCACAGTTAGAATTTCTGGAGGAATTCTTAGCTGGAATATCTGGAGGAATTCTTAGAATCAGGAATACCGGGGGTATCCTAAAATTAGTTCCCCTAAAAATGCCTGGAGGATGCCTGGAAATCTCAGGAGGATTTCCCGAAAGTATTGCAGCAAGTAAGTATGCCAGGAAAATTCCCTAGAAGTATTTCTGAAGGAGTTCAGAGGGGATTGCTTGAATAATTCCAGCTGGAATTCATGGAGGAAGGGCAATAGAAGTTCTTGGAGAAATCTTCTGTGGAAGAAACTCTGGACGGAGTCCTGGATAAATCCCTGAAGAAATCTCTGGAAGAATCACCGAAGGAATTTTTAGAAAAATCCAAGGGAGATTTTCCGGAAGAATTTCTGGAACTTCCCTAGTAGAATACCTGGAGGTACCATATTGAGAATTTTTGGAGGAGTTCTAAGAGAAATTGCTGCAAGAATCGTAACAGGAGTTGCTTGAGGAATCCTAGCCACAATTCCCGGAGGAATTCCATGGAGGAATTCCACAATTCCTGGAGGAATTCCATGAAAAATTTCTGGAAGAATCTCTGAATAAAATCTCTAAAGGAATTCCTGAAAGAATCACCGGAGAAACTTCTGAAAGGATCCCAGGAAGATTGTCTTGAATAATCCCGCTAGGAATTCCTGGAGGAATCCCAATAGAATTTTTTAGAGGAATCCCTAGAAGAATTCCGAGAATTTCCTAAGAAATCCTTGGAGAAAATGCTGGACCAATCTCTGCAGAAATTTCTAGTATGTGCAGGGGAGGCCAAAATGTTTGCCTCTCATCTGCACTTAGGACCTATAGAAATGTTTGGCCTGAACATCCTAAACGCTAAAACGTACAACAAGTATTTAAGTAATTCTGGGTGTGCTTAAGTTTTGTTGAAATGTGCCATTAATAAATATTAGAATTATTGTGTTAAGTTTTAAATTTTAGGTATCTGTCAAGAAAAGATTCTAGGGGGTGCCAAATTTGTTCTAGGGGGTGCCAGGCACCCCTGGAACCCCCCCTAGCTACGCCAGTGTTGACAGCAAGCAATGAAAGGAAGGTGGTTGACATTTGATCAGTAGAAGACAATGATAAGGCAGAGTTTGCTCTAGAGAGAGAGAGAAATCATATCGAAGTGCAATATTTACTGAATTTATTATTATTGAGCTAGTGAATTGGTAAATTTATTATTCTACTTAATTACTACGGTTAAGCTTAATTATACTGTTTTATTCTTATAGCATGCTAATCATAATAGTACAGAATTGAACAAGTGAACTGATTACAATCTATAGCAACAAGATAACAGTAAGTCATGCAATACAATAGAGTTCTAGAGATTAACTGTTTGATGAATACTTAATGCTAGGTTCGACTGATACAAGATACCGTGTATTCAATAGTTTCAGTTTAAAAGAAGAAGCCACACGAAAATGTGAGTAACCTAATGTACACATGCACGATCCCTATTTATATAAATATATTTACAGCTTTGAAGCTGCGGTAACTTTTTTTTTTATCTGTATTAACTCCTAAACTACCAAGTAGACCTGTTCACTTTGAAACTTTTTTTCTCCGATTCTCCGTGACACATCAAATTATCAACCCACATGCAAAAACAAGTCTTCAGTCCAAAATTGAGCCAAATTGATAAAGATTTAAAGGTGTATCAAATCGATTTTGTGTTTTTTTAACCGTTTTCACAGAAACTTACTCATAAATCCAGAAAATTGCTCCGAAAGGGTGCCAAAAATACCGTTAGGATATAGTTAGTACAATACTCTACAACTTTGCCGAAGATACTACGGTGTTTAAATTGCTTATTTCGAAGCTATTCAATAATTTTAGTTGAAAAATCACGAAAAAACACGATATTTTTTCGATTTTACATATAAAAGTCATGTAATTTTACATTATTTTACGTGACTAAATTAATTAGCTATTTCTCCTTTGTGTAACGAACATTTCGTCCATACATCGTTTTTGTGTAGGAATTCGTTTTCAATGACTAATTATCAAAAGTATATCACGTTGATACTAAAAATCGCGTAGAGTTGCCAGCACGAATTAAAACAAAGTTACCCATGATTAAGACGTCATGCCATCGTATTCTAATGTCTTTTGATTCAAGTATCAGAAATGGCGCAGATGATAAGGCTCGAGCCTGCGGATCAGAAGGTCCCAGGTTTAAGCTCAAATACATATTAAACTTTTTTTTTCTTTCTTTGTAGCAGTTAGGATGATGAATCTGCCATGAGCCATGGCCCATGACTTACACGCAATCTCCCAAATTATGATGATCGGGACCTGCCAATTAAGCCCATTCCAGGTCTAGCTAGATATTTAGTTTACTTGTTGACAAGAAATCGTGTCGACGAGATCTCTCTCTCTCTCTTCTCTCTTCTTGGCGTAACGTCCTCATTGGGACAAAGCCTGCTTCTCAGCTTAGTGTTCTATGAGCACTTCCACAGTTATTAACTGAGAGCTTCCTCTGCCAATGACCATTTTTGCATGCGTATATCGTGTGGCAGGCACGAAGATACTCTATGCCCAAGGAAGTCAAGGAAATTTCCTTTACGAAAAGATCCTGGACCGACCGGGAATCGAACCCGTCACCCTCAGCATGGTCATGCTGAATACCCGTGCGTTTACCGCCTCGGCTACATGGGCCCTGACGAGATCTGCTGGACGAAATATTGGACAGCTGTTTGATACCGATTAATTTAGCTAAAACAATTCAATACGATGATGGAACTGCTTTTGGATGCAAAATTTATCTACAACGGTGGAGATTACTTGCATCTATCTAGCCACAAGCTACACAACTACATGATAAAGGGAAACTTTATTCTTACTATGAACTCTACGGTTTCGAAACAAGGCTATGATGCCAAATTGCAATGAGATGCAGGGTGTAGTCTCATTAACTTGTAGCTGGATCGAGACTTAAAAAATCCTATTCCAAGGCTCGAACCTTTAATCTTCGAATCGGCAGTCTCATGCTCAACCATCTACACCAAATTGAAACTGATGCAGATGCCAATGTGATTTATATAAGGTGTGGAGGAAGTCGCCCTTTGATTGTGTTAGTGGGTATAAAATGTAAACAATTTTGGAGGGGAAGTTGATGACGTCATACAGTTTCATAAGCTGTGGGTTTTGCTTATGCCAGAAGGACGTTAGCAAACCAAAGTACAAGAGCATAATGATACAGTGGCAAAAATGGTTCTGTCGCTTATGCACTTAGTGTGAATGTTTCTTCATACTTATTATTCCGTTTCTAATGCTATTTGCCTTCAATTTGGAACAAATCTGCACAACGAAAGTGTCACCGATGTCACCGGTACGTAACTCCCGGCGCTAAAATATCCATGTTCGTTTGAGTCATTCCAGCTGATTTTATGGCCATTTTATTATATTTCAACATTTTTGGTATCCACTGGGATTCTATGGGCATAACATCTACGCCAACCTTATCCTAAAATAGAGAAAATTAGTAAAATACTTCAAAGAAATTATGCGAAAATTCAGTACTTTACCAAGCCAATGATTTTTTCATGTTTATTTGCGATTGCCTAACAACTTCCATGTCTCCCTTAGAAACAGCGTCGGTGCTACACGCTTAGCATAATGCACACAAAGTTAAATGCGATTTCGAAACCACCACTTGCGCTTCGACTCGAATGTCATATTATGGAATGCAGTTTTGCTCGTCAAGTTGCTTACAACATCGTAAAGTGAAAGCATTATTGAAAATTGTTTTTCGGGGCATCGATTCATATGCAAAAACAATGTTCTTTTATTAGCACGTGAGTTTTTCTTGTTTATCGTGATTTTTTTTGTGTGAATATGTTTGACCGTGAGCCACGGAAACTTTCTAGCCTTTCTAGCTAAATTCCAAAACAAACTGTATGACGTCGGCGGTTGATAGGGTGGTTTGGGTTGCTATGTAGAAACGTGAACGGCGCACTAATACATGTAAACGGTTGTGTATTACACAAAATCATCTCTTCACCTTCATTACATCACATTGTGCAGATGCGACAAAGAAATGTAATGACGTTTTAATCATGGGTAACTTTGTTTAATTTTGTGCTGGCCACTCTATGCGATTTTTAGTATCAACGTGACATGCTTTTGATAATTAGTCAATGAAAACGAATTCCTACACTAAAATGATGTATGGACGAAATGTTCGTAACACATAGGAGCAATAGCTAATTAAATTAGTCACTTAAAACAATGTAAATTTACATCACTTTTACATGAAAAACCGTAAAAATATTGTATTTTTTCGCGATTTTTTAACGAAAATTGTTGAATAACTTTGAAATAAGCAATTTAAACACCGTAGTGTCTTCGGCAAAGTTGTAGAGTAATGTTCCAACTATATTTTAACGGTGTTTTCTGTACCTTTTCGGTGCAATTTTCTGGATATTGGAGTACATTTTCGTGAAAATGCTCGAAAAAACATAAAATCGATTTGATACACCTCTAAACCTTTATCAATTTGGCTCAATTTTGGACTGAAGACTTGTTTTTGCATGTGGATTGATAATTTGATGTGACACGGGTAGGTCAAAAAAAGTGAACAGGTCTACTACCAAGGGTCCAAAAAAAGTCGGAAGTCCAACTTTGACAAGGCATTTCTCGGCCGTTTTTCAACCGATTTAAAAACTTTTTTTTTTGATGGAACCGGACAGGTTTCAAGATCATCGTCCATTTTAAAAAATATAAAATAGATGCGTCTACCCAAAGTTATTAAGCAAAAGGCACTTCCTAGTTTTTTTGAGAGCGCATTTTTTGCGCACATTGACCAATAAAACAAAATTTAAAGCGATGACATATGTTTTTTTCGACTCTAAATCATGCGTACAGCTGGGGTGAACATGTTTATGCAAAATTATTTATTTTTCAGTACACTGATAATATACCTTACTCAAAAAACTGCTAAAATACCCTATTTTCCACATAAAATAAGCAATAAATCAAAATTCAAAGCGATGACGTATAGTTTTTTTGGTCTTAAATTGTTCGTAGGATTGTACTCGACATTTTTGATGAACAATGAAAATGTTCTAATTACACTCTTATTTTGTTTTACCCGGAAAACTACGAAAATTCCATACTTTTTACACAAAGTAGTCAACAAAACTTAATTTAAATCGACAACATGTAGTTTTTTAGCCTTGAAATGTTCGTAGCAGATTGGGAGACATACTTGAAGAATAATAGTGATGTTTTCATTACACTCAAATTTTTATTCACTCAAAAATCAACGAAAGTACCAAATTTTTTTCGCAAATTGCTTAACAAAAATGATGGCTTACAATGCAAAGTAGTATTTTACCTTTAAATTACTCGTGAAAGCGTACTGGACGTTCTTGATGAGTAATAGTGATGTTTTCATGACACACTTAGTTTATTTTACTCGAATAGCTACAAAAATACCATAATTTTCATACAAAACAGTCAATAAAACAAAATTTAAAGCCATAACATGTAGTTGTATGCCCTTCAATTTTCCGTTACAATGTACTGAACCTGTTTTTGATAAAATGATGATGTTTACATTACACTCATATTTTATTTTATATAAAAAAGCACGAAAATACCACAAAAAAACGAATAAGCCAAAATTTAAAGTAATGATATGTAGTTATTCAGCTTTGAATTTATCGTAGTAGTTTAGTGGATTTATTTGAACAATCCTAGTGATTTTTTTATTACACTCATATTTTATTTCACTCGGAATACTAGAAAAATACCACATTTTTCACACAAAGTAGTCAACAAACAAAAATATAAGGCAATGCATTCTGGTTTTTTGACTTAAATTTTTTCGTGAAATGATGAACGTTGAACAATAATACCGCCTTCATGACACTCTTATTTCATTTTACCAAACAAGTTTTTAAAATACCATAATTTTCTTACAAAATAGGCAATAAAACAAAATTTAAAGCAATGACATGTAGTTGTTAGTCTTAAAATTTTCCGTTGGAATGTACTAGACATGTATTTGATAACATTTTGATGTTCACATCACATCCACGTTTCGTTTTACTAAAAAATCACGAATGTGCCATATTTTTCACACAAAATAGCCAATAACACAAAATTCAAAACAAACACATGCAGATTTCTATTACTGACTTTTTTGTACTAGTTTAAGGTTATCTACTACCTGAAAAAAAAAATACAAGGCAAGACGAAAATTCACCAGGATTTTTTTTAATTATTTTTATTTATGCGTCTCCTGAACATGCAGTATCAATCACCAAAAAATAAACGGAAATCCCGTGAAAATGAATAAAAGTTACGAACTTAATTGGTTTCTAAAGCTAAGGTTAGGTTATGTGTCTTTATTAGAGATTTTCAGCCTTCTTTCATTCCTGTTCCTTGGGATTCCTTTTCAAATTCCTCTCGGAGATTCCTATCGACGTTTTTACCCTAGATTCAAACAGTTCTTTCCGGAAAAATTCCTGGAGAATATTGCAGGATTTCTGAAATCCAAATATCGTCTCCTGAAGGTTTTTATCAGAATCCCATAGATTTTATTCCAGAGGTTTTCCCATATTTACTCTCAGAGTCTCTCGTTGGATTTTTCCTCCTGCGTTTTGCCCAAACAAATTTTCGTGGAATTTGTTCTCTTTTCTCCGGGAATATACATCAGATGTTGTCGTAGAATTTTTCTTTGAGTTTCTCTAAGGTTTTCTGAATTTCTCTTGAAGGTTTTCCGCGATTTCTTCTGGTATTCATCTTGGTTCTTCTCCATGAGATTTTTCCGGGATTTCTATGGTTTTTACAGAAACTATTGCTTGGATTTCAACTGAGGCTTCTCCCGGATTTTTAAGGTGTTTTTCACGAGTTTTCTGAAGGAATTGCTTTTAGGATTTCTCCCGAAGCTTTAAGAAATTTCAATGATTTTTTTTCTGGAGTTTCTCCCCGGATTTCTACAGAAGTTACATCCGGGATATTTTATAAAAGTTCTTGCGAGAGTTTTTTTTTAGGTTTCACCTAAGATTACTCTCGGAGTTTGTGCTCTAGAAGCTGAAATACAGAGCTCCAAACTTAAGCATTTTGTATGAAAATCGGTCAATGCGTCCAGTACTGTACTTTTTAGAAGTGTATCTCGGAAAACCTCCTGCCTGAGATAACCTACAAAATTCATTGTTGTAAATAACGAGAGACATGTCGGAATGAATCTACGTGGTTTTTGCGAGAAATTATGCAATGAGGAACGCGAGAGAAACTTCGGAAGAAATACTGAGAAGAACTGGGAAATCTGGTAGGAAATATTTAGAAATATTTAGAAAATTAGAAAAGAACTCTGAAAATTTCTAAGAGAAATCCCGGGAGTAATTCCGAATGAAAACCAGCGAAGAAATGCAGGAGAAATATCGGAAAACTCTTTGGCAGATGGAAACTTGAGAGAACTGGAGAAAGCCAGAAAAAAAAAACTTCGAAAATGCTCCAGCAAAAAAAAATAAGAGATTCCTGAAAAATATGATAATATTCTAAATGAGTTCTTGGAGAAACTTATCAAGCAATCGCTAGAGGAATTTCTGATGAAAACCCAAAGGAATAATACACGGAAACATTTCAAAAGTTTTCTAAAAGAAATCCTCGAGAAATAGAACCCCTAAATAAATTCCGCATGAATCCTTGATGTTTTTGAAAATATTTTTGAAAGATTTTCGAAAAGAACCCACGACAAAATATTTTGAAACAATCTTTGAAAGATATCATAAAATGTAAATGCACCTTTTGGGAAATTCCTGGAAAACAAATGTATATAGAAGAGTTTCCGATGCAATACCGTAAAACGGGATAGTTTTTCAGCAAATTTCTTTAATATTATTCCATGCATTTTTCCTGATTTAATAATTTTAAAACAAGTACTGGTGTCTCAGTTATAATTGCAATGTAAGGATTGGACAGTTTTATTTGTTTTGGGTGATCAATATTATTTTTTCATATGAGCGAGAATCACATTTTCATTTTGGGGAAACTTTGATAGTGCTCTGACAAACATATGAAATCCCAAAAAATATTACAGATTGCAACGAAAGAGTATCAGCATGATGGGAAAAGCCGTATGAAACATGTTAGGTTAATTTATTGTATCAAAACATGAAGAATTTTATCATATCATCATATATATAATAGTCCTGTTTGTCTGTCCGGTGACTAGCTAACCAGACGCAGAACGCGGGGAAATTCTCACAAAAAAAATTAAATATTTGACACTTAAATTCTTTTTCACTATAAGATGCAGAGAATAAAACCAGTGACAACCTTAGACAACCAGACACAGCAATTGATGAAAAAAATCACAGACAACAGACGTTGAAAATTTTGATTTTTTTTTTAAATTTGATACTTTAATTCATTTTTACTATTAGATGCGAAAACCAAAACCAATGACAACCTTAGACAACCAGATACAGCAATGATGAAAAAGTCACAGACAACGGACGTTGGAAATTTTGTTTTATTTTTTTTTAATTTGACACTTTAATTTCTTTTACTATCAGATGCAAAAAACAAAACCAGTGACAACCTAAGACAACCAGACACAGCATTCGATGAAAAAAACAGATGTTGGAAATTTTGTTTTATTTTTTTTTAATTTGACACTTTAATTCGTTTTTACTATCAGATGCAGGAACCAAAACCAATGACAACCTTAGACAACCAGACACAGCATTTGATGAAAAAAATCACAGACAACAGACGTTGAAAATTTTGTTTTATTTATTTTTTAATTTGACGCTTTAATTTCTTTTACTATCAGATGCAACAGTGACAACCTAAGACAACCAGACACAGCATTTGATGAAAAAAATGAAAAATTAAAAAAAAATTGATAAAAAAAATGTAAATATAAGCTGCATTGAATTCACTGAATAAAAAACTATTAAAAACATTGAAAAATGTAATGCTTTTCTAATTTAAAATCTACAAGCGTGAATAAGACATGAACCGTTTATATTGAAAAAAAAAACACTTTCCACGGGCGCTACTGCGTCCACAAATAAACTAGTAAAAGTATAAATAACAAATTGAGTCAGTACTCCACCTGAGTGAAAATCTCGGTGCTTTTAGCTATCAAAAATAATTATCTGTGAAAAAATTTTTTTTTACGGTACATCAACATGTGACTATGTGCTGCGCATAGTAAGTTCTCTTTATTTGAGTTGTTTTTGATTTTTTATAAACAAATTTAGAAAACAACGAGTGTAATTGAAAGATCACTATTGTTTATCAAACAAGTCAAGTACTTTTTTACAAAAAAATTCATGGCAAAAAAACTATAATGCATTGACTCCAATTTTTATTTGATGACTACTTTGTGTGCAAAATGTGGTATTTTCCTAGTATTTTGAGTGATATAAAATATGAGTGTAATAAAAACATCACTAAGGTTGTTCAAATGAATCCACTAAACTGCCGTGAATCGCAAGTCAGTCCCATCTGCATTTTGGGCAAAAATGAGTTAATAGCCGTTTTCGAGTTTTCTTCGGATGATCTTTCAGCTGAGTGCAAAAAAATAGGGGAACGAACGTATTTTAGACACAGCGTTACGCCAATATATTTTGGACACTTCCATTTGTTTTTGCCGTAAGTGTCCAAAAAATATTAGGGGGATTCACTAAACAGCGTAAACCGATTAAACTGATTAAACGTCGCGATCACCAAGGCAATCTTTGTTTATTTCATTCGCAAAATCATGAAACATTTCAAATAAGCAGAAAATCATGGCTTACGCAGCAATTTAATCTGTTTAGTGAATACCCCTATTGGCTCGTTGCTGTGTCCAAAATATGTTCGTTCCCCTATATAGTTTGTTTAGTAAAATTGAAAAACAACACCAAGTCAGATTGTCCCATAATGAAATGTAATCGCAAGTCAGTCCCATTACGAACTTGTGCACCCTCCAGTACAAAACCTAACACTATTTTAGTCAGTTTTATATTTTTCACTGTTACGTTTTCACGTTTGAAACAATATGTGAAAAATTCATGATGATCGCAGAAGTTTTCAATTCATGACGATTTTTTAGAGTTTCACATAGGAATCGAATTTGAAAACTTTAGAGGCCATTTTCTCAATGCCTACTTTTTACATATGGGACTGACTTGCGATTCACGGCAGTAAACTACTACAATATATTCAAAGTTGAAAAACTACATATCATTGCTTTAAATTTTGGCTTATTCGCTTTTTTGTGGTACAGGTCGGACTCGATTATCCGGAGTCGGGTTCTGATGCTTCTCAAACATATATCTGGGGAACGGAATGTTCTATAAAGCTGAAATTTTGACATTTTGTCAAGCCAACTTTGATGAGTAATCAGTCAAAATTTCTGCTTCTTACAACATTCCGTTTGCGAGATATTATTTTGGAAAGCACCAGAACCCGACTCCGGATAATCGAGTCCGACCTGTATTTTCGTACATTTTTTTTTAAAACAAAATATTAGTGTAATGTAAACATCGACATTTTATCAAAAACAGGTTCAGTACATTGTAACGGAAAATTTAAGGCCATACAACTACATGTTATGGCTTTAAATTTTGTTTTATTGACTGTTTTGTATAAAAATTATAATATTTTTATAGCTTTTCGAGTAAAATAAATTAAGTGTGTCATGAAAACGTCACTATTACTCATCAAGAACGTCCAGTACGCTTTCACGAATAATTTAAAGGTAAACAACTACTTTGCATTGTAAGCCATTATTTTTGTTAAGCAATTTGCGTGAAAAATGTGGTACTTTCGTTGATTTTTGAGTGAATAAAAATTTGAGTGTAATGAAAACATCACTATTATTCTTCAAGTATGTCTCCCAATCTGCTACGAACATTTCAAGGCTAAAAAACTACATGTTATCGTTTTAAATTAAGTTTTGTTGACTACTTTGTGTAAAAAGTAAGGAATTTTCGCAGTTTTCCGGGTAAAACAAAATAAGAGTGTAATTAGAACATTTTCATTGTTCATCAAAAATGTCGAGTACAATCCTACGAACAATTTAAGACCAAAAAAACTATATGTCATCGCTTTGAATTTTGATTTATTGCTTATTTTATGTGGAAAATAGGGTATTTTAGCAGTTTTTTGAGTAAGGTAAATTATCAGTGTACTGAAAAATAAATAATTTTGCATAAACATGTTCACCCCAGCTGTACGCATGATTTAGAGTCGAAAAAAACATATGTCATCGCTTTAAATTTTGTTTTATTGGTCAATGTGCGCAAAAAATGCGCTCTCAAAAAAACTAGGAAGTGCCTTTTGCTTAATAACTTTGGGTAGACGCATCTATTTTATATTTTTTAAAATGGACGATGATCTTGAAACCTGTCCGGTTCCATCGCAAAAAAAAGTTTTGAAATCGGCTGAAAAACGGCCGAGAAATGCCTTGTCGAAGTTGGACTTCCGACTTTTTTTGGACCCTTGGTAGTTCGCGGGAGTTTTTACCCCCTCGGTAGTTTAAGTGTTAACGAGATTTTTAGCCCTAGGCTAGTTCATCTCGGGCAGCTGCGGTAACTGCTGCAAAGACGTGTCACGGTTTTCTTCGCCTTATCCGAAACAGTATTCGCCGTGTACTCTGAGAAGTTTTCTTTGTGTAACTTTAAAAGCGTAAGCGAAGCTTGCTGACGTTCTTCTACGAAGCTTGCAAAGCTTCAAGCTTGGAATGCTTTTTACGTGAAGCCTCAAGAACTTGTTCTGTTAAGCTTGGGAAGCTTCTTCTGAAAAGACTAGAAAACTTTCAGTGCAAGGCTTAGAAATCTTCCTCTCCGAAATATCAAAGCATTCCTCTGTGGAGCTTGGATAACATCTTTTTCAAAGCTGAGGAAGCTTCTTTTTAAAAGCATCCTTTGCAAAGTTGGAAAAACTTCCTCTGCAACGGATGAAAAGCCTTATCTACGACATTTTGAAAGTTTCCTCTGTGAAGCTTCGGAAGCTTCTACGGAAAAGCTTGGAAAGTTTTTTTTTTTGTAAAAATTGAGATGACTCCTTTGCGAAGTTGAGAAAGCTTCCACGGCGAAATTTTGGATAGCTTTCTCAGAAAAGTTTGGAAGTTGTTGAAATGAAGTTATTACTTTAGTCTTTGTACAGCTTGCGAAGTTTTCCCTTCGAAATTTGAAAAGCTTCTTCTTAAAAGGGTGGATTGCTTTCCCTCTAAAATTGGAGAACATCCTTTTCAAAGCTTGGAAAGGTTCCTCTGAGAAGTTTGGAAAGCTTACACGGATGCGATGCTTGGAAAGCTTCTACGCTTAAACTGAGAAAGCTTCTTCTACATATCCTCGAAAGCTTCCCCTTTGAAGCTGGGAAACATTTTCTGCGAAGCTTACTAACCTTTTTAAGCGGTCTTCTCACTTTACCGGGCCGGGACCGTGCCGGGCCCCGGCCGTGCCCCGGTCACCGATTTCTTTCTAACGATATCTATGGCGCGCTTCTCACTAGCCCGGCCGGGGCCCGACCGAGCCCCGGCACGGTGTGATGTGAAACACGCCATAGAAATCGCATGTAAGAAATCAATGACCGGGGCACGGCCGGGGCCCGGCACGGTCCCGGCCCGGTGTAATGAGAATAGCCCTTTAAGAATCGTGGAGACATTCGTTTGTGAAACTTGCAAAGCTTTTTCTGTAACGCTTACAAAACATCACCTGTGAAGCTTGGAAAGCTTGTAACATAAAGCTTCAAAAGCTTAGAAAAAAAAATTCCCTCTGCAAAGCTTGGAAGGCTTACTCATATATTTACTGTGTCATTTCAAATGTTTCCTCTATGGAGCTTAGAAAGCTTCTCCTACAAAGCTTGGAGCTTCCTTTGCGAAGCTGAGAAAGCTTCCATGTTGAAGCTTGGAGATGGAAATCTGTCTTTGCAAAGCTGGGAATCTTAGAATGCTTCTTACGCGAAGCTTCCTCTACAAAGCGAAGAAAACTTCTCATACAAAGCTAGAGAAGCTGGTTCTGCGAAGTGAAGGACTGTTTACATCAACGGGCAGGGACCAGACTTGGTGTCCCCTGGGGTTTTAAAGTGCTTTGGCAATTCTTCTAGGGATATCTCCGTAAACTATCAATGAAATTTTATAGATAATTGTGTGGAGACTCTACTGGTAGTTTTTACAGGTATTTCGCAGCCATTTTCTCTAGATATTCTTCTAACAATTTCTCTCTATTTGTGGATAGCACAGTTAATAAAAAAATCCTTGCGAAAATTTATTAAGTATTTTTTGATGAGCTTCTTGAGGTTTTTTTAGCAGTTCCTTTGGGATCTCTAAAGAAATTCCTCCAAGATTTTTTTTTCAGTAATTCATCCGCAACTGTTTAAAAGTTTCCTCTGACATTCTTCAAATTTCACAGACAAGTACTCTAGTAAATTTCCACAGAATTTTCTCTGATAATTCTTTCGGCAATACTTTTTTTTTAGAAATTGTTCAATAATTTTCCTAGTCCGACAGTTTCTTTTTGAATTTCTCCCAAAATACCATTAGGTGTATGATCAATCCTCGAAGAACTTTTCCTGCAAGAATTTCTCCATCGAGTTCTCAAGAAATTCCTTCGTCAATTTTCATGAAAATTTCTCCGGTAATACTTCCAGGGAAATTCCTTGAGTAAATCATGAAGAGAACTCCGGTAGTTTATAAAGGAATTTTCCGGTAATTTCTGTATGAATTCTTCGTCCATTTTTCCGCAAGCTTCCTCAAAGAAGTCCTTAAACTTCTAATATTAAAAAAATGTTCATGATTTTCTCATTAATTTTAGTCTGTCCAACTTTTCAAGGCGTAAGATGGTGAAATAAATAAAAAAGAAGGGAAATTCCATCAGGAAATTCGCTTAATAACATTTTTGCAATTTTTCACAAAATTTGTTCAGACACTGCAAATTATTCCCACGAACTTCCATTGCAATTTTTTTAAGGGGATTCTCCAAAAATTTCTCTAGAAATTCTGAAAGAATTCATACGGTAATTTCTTGTTTGTTTTCTTAGAATTTTAGGAATTCCTCAGGAAGTTTTTTTAGAAAAATCTCTAGCATATCCTCTGCAATTTATTGAGGAATCCCTTTCGTTAATTTAACCGTTATGTGTCCGAAAACTTTTTGCTTTTTTTTACACCGTGCTTTTTAAATGGGCGCTGGGTACCCGGGTACCCTATCGGCCACATAAGGGTTAAAACAAGCTTTCTAAGCAATTCTTTCATAAATACCTGCGGGAATTTCATTAGCATCTCCGGTAGTTCTTCTAGGCATTCATCCTTATATTTTCTCATATTACTCCGGGAATGTTCTCCCAGAACTCGTCACATAATTGATATTGAAGTTGTTCCGAGATTTTGTTTAGTAATCGTGCCGTCAATTTCTTCGACATTAACTTTTCAAAGGTTATCTTATGAAATTCATTCGAGAATTGCTACGGTAAATAATTTCAGAATTCCTCCTGCACTTTTTTTAAAATTTGTACTCTAGGAAGTATTAAATTTTTCAGAATTTCATAATTTCTTAAAGAGAATTCTTTAAAAAAGTATCCGAAGAAATTACCATGCGCTTGCGAGCGAGCGTGTGATTCTCACGATCACGAGGCTGCGCTCCTGCAAAAATTGCCGGAGAAATTCCAAAACGATTACCGCAGAAGTTTCGAAAGGAACAGAGTGCCTTAAAGGACCTGCCTAATACATAGAGAAACTGTCAGTTTCTAAAATAGATGCCCAAGGCCAGAAGAGTCGGAAAAGCTTTTGAATGAATTGTCAGCGAACATGAAAAAGAAATTTTCGAAAGAAATCTCTGAAAAAAAGGCCCAAATAAATGGCATAACACAGCCCTCAAAAAATGCCGAAAGAATTTCTAAATTGTTTAAATAGTTTTAAAACCGAATGCCGAGGAAATTTCAATACAAGTTACTCGAAGAATTCTTGAAGAAATATCCAGGGCAATTTCCAAAAGAAATTGCCGGACAAACTCCTTCAAAAGCTGCCGTAGGAATTCCCCGAAAAAAATGCAAAGTAATATCTTTAAAAATAACTAGAGCAATTTCTAAATAAATTGCTGGAGGATTTTCAAAAAAAAAAAAGAAAAATGGTCGGGGGAATTAAAAAAAAATTCTGAGGCTAAGACTGAAAATGCTCGGAGAAATGCCTTAAGGGACTGTTGAAGTAATTACGGAGAAATATAAAAAAATGGTAGAGTTTGCAAAATAGTTGCTTCCGGAAAATAATGGTTTGGCATGCAGTCATTCAAATCAGAAGGAAACAGATTTTGTCTATTTTCCGACGTTTCGGTGCAATGTATTTAGCCTTCTTCTTGCACCGAAACGTCGGAAAAAAGACAAAATCTGTTTCCTTCTCATTTGCATGGCTGCATGCCAAACCAAAAATTAGGTGAATTCTAACAGTTGATACATCAAGTTAAAAGGAGAAAGATAAAGATACTGTCGGAGTAATTCCCTGAAAAAAAAAATGCAGAAGTAGTTTCTTAAGACATTGCCAGAGGAATTTTTAAAGAAATTTCAAGAACTATGACTGAAAACGGTCGAAGAAATTCCTTGAGGAACTTCTTTTAAATTCCGGAGAAATAAAAAAAAATGCAGCAGTTTCCGAAATATTTTGTCGAGGAAAAAAGTGAGGAAATTTTCAGAGAAATTTTTGAAGAAACTTCCAAAGGAATTTCTGCATAAATTGCAGAAGGAATTCTCTAAGTGCCGAAGATATTTCGTATAAAATTGGTGGTATGTTTTCTTAAAAAAAAAAATGACCGAATGCTGAAATTCCAGAGGAATTCCTGGAAGAATTGTCGAAGAAATTTTTTGTATAACTGTTAGGGGAATATGGTTCCGGTTCCTTTCTCTAGCAATTTTCCAAATAAATTTAGAAATAAATCCCCAGAAACAGTCTTGTAATAATTATAATAATAATTAAAAAAATAAAAATTTCTGGAAGAATACCCAAAACAAATTCATAAGAAATTTGTAAGATTATTAAAAAAAGATTCTCTGACAATGTTCTCTGACAATGTTCTGGAAAAAATGTTGGAGGAAGTCTGTAGGAAGCAAAAAATGTTCGAGGAAGTCTGTAGGAAATTATGAAAAATTATGGAAGGAACTCCCAAAAAAAATGGAATTCTTGAAAAAATAAACCGAAAAAAAAATTTATACAGAAACAGTCGGATGTACTTCTGAAACTGAAAACTAAAAAAAAAATGAAACGAGCCGGGAAATCCTCAAGGAAATGGTTGGAGTTTAAATTCACAATAATACAAATGACTCGAAAGAAAGAAAGTTCCGGAGATATTTCTCAATAACTTCGTGGAGGATTTCTCAAAGATTTTTTTTCGAAATCTCATCTATTTGCCGTGGAAATTCCCATTAAAATTTCAGAATGACTTCTAGAAAAAACTCCGAAGCAATTTCTGAAGTAACTACCGGAGGAATTCCTACCGAAGTTGCAGAATATCTTAAATATCAGCAGCAGCAATTTTCGGAGTAATTTCTAAAGAATTTACCAGGAAAGTTCCTTATGCTATTTCTGGAGAAAAAGAATGAAGTAATTCCTTGAAGAATTGCTGGAGGAAATCTTGAATCAAAATTTATGAATCCACATCAGTTTTGTTGGGGAAATACCTGACCAAATTCCTAAAGAAATTTCTGGGTGAGATCCTAGGGGAATTTGCGGAAGAATTCTTGAATGAATTACCGAGAGAAATTTCAAAAGAAACTACCGCAGGGATTTTTGGAAAATAATCCCAACAGAGTTTTCAAGAAACTGGGGATGAAAAGAACAAGGTAAAATTAAAGTTTCCTCATAAAAAGACTAAGAGACTTCTCTTATAATTACCTATGGAATTCGCAAAGGAAATGCCCTAATGCATTATTTCAAGTTATTTCTAAAGAAATTTGAAATCAAAATTATAGAAGTGGCCATAGAAGTATATTAATAAATTGATAAATTGAGAATTTTCCAGCGGTATTTGCAGAGTAATTCTTTAAAAGTAATTTCCAGAAATTGTGTATTTTCAGTATTTTTATTCTCTTTGTAATGAGAGATTTTTTAAAAGCGTTCGAACTCAGAGTTGGTCTCAAATGCTTCGCAATCAAGCTGAATTATACGACCAAGTTTCAGGAAATTTGTCCGACAAAAACACCCCATGACGAAAAAAACAAACCTGCCGATAATACCCATCGTCACCCTATTAAAAAAATCCGGCATAATTTTCGAAAAAAATGAGGAATTTTGAAAGGCATTGGCAAATACTGAGAAACGAATGCCCTTCAAGATAAAGCCTCTCTTTACAAAAATATGGTGTAATAGTACCTTAAGATTTTCAAAGAAATTCTCGAATCAATTTCCGGAAGGATTTCTTAAGATACTGTCGAAAGAATCCCTTTATTTAACCCTTTGAAGCCGGAATTTTTATGGAACTTTTTCTATGTTTTTTTGTTGTTTTGGTGCTCAATAGCATAGAAAAAGTAGAATACCATGGCACAATATTTTTTCAGGGTATCCTAGGTCATCCAAACTATTCTTAAGCTTAGATGCTAATACCTACGGGTGTAACGGTAACTTCTTTCATTATACAAAGCTACTATTTGTAGTCTATCATGTCCAGTGAGTCTTCTGAAAATTCAATAAACAGTATTAGATCAGTCGGGATATCCTAGGTCACCCAAACTGATCTTGAGCTTTGATCCTGAAGTCTACGGGTGTAACGGTAACTTCTTTCAGTATACATAGCTACGATTTGTAATCTATGATGTCCAGTAAGTCTTCTGAAAGGGAAATGAACAGTATCATATCAGTCGGGATATCCTTTGTCATCCAAACCAACCTTGAATTTAAATCCTTAAGTCTACGGGTGTAACGGTAACTTTTTGCCTTTCTCGTACACTAAGTGTACTGGAAAGGCTATATGTTCACTCCAAAAATGACTTTTTGATAGAAGGTCCGGAGGTTCGAGTCACATATACCAATCAACTCAGCTCGACGAATTGAGGTGATGTATGTGTGTGTGTGTGTGTTTTTTTTTTTTTTTTTTTATTCTAGGAGTCCAAAAATCTTCTAAAGACGCTGTGTGGGATTCGAATGTGCGCCTACCCACTAAAAACACTCTCCTAGTTCACCTCCACCTTAAATTCCCCTCCGGTACCACCATGCAGTATTTCTTCGGAGGGGAGGCGTTATGTGCCTTGTGCACCATCACCAATTCGTTATTCTAGTCTTCGTACTGAGCCGTTTGGCTCCCGTGTAATTTGTTATTCTATTTTGATTAAACAGTCGCCATTTAGCGACCTTCTACTGTGTTAGCCACATTTACCATGCCACATGCCGAGCCATTTAGCTCCAGTTAGTAATGTGTTAGTACTAATTTGTTCGCCATTTAGCGATTGATTACGGTTACTAACACTCCTCATGCAGTTCTCTACTCCGCTGATAAAACAGGTCTTCTGGAAGCGACCATGTAGCCTTTAGCACTCTCGCGTACTACTCGGATAGTCCCCGGCGGTGAATCTATCCTACTCCGACGAAGAGTTCCCCGACAGTGGAAGATCTTCCGAAACCGAACTTCCCGGGTAGGTGCCGAGGTCGGTTCTGCGATTCCGGTTGAGGTCGGCTTCCGGTTCACAGGCGCCCCGACGACCAAGCTCCGGTGCTTTTTACGCGGACCTACTCGATCTAGTCCCCGGCGGTGGACCTAGCCTACTCCGACGGAGACAACCCCGGCACCGAAAATCCCGACCAGTGAAGTGCCGAGGTCGGTCTGGCGATTCCGGTTGGTGGTTGGCTTCCGGTTTACCAGCGCCCCGACGACTTAAAACCGGTACTACGCCACGAACTACTCGGTCATGTCCCCGACGATGGATCATGCCTACTCCGTTCGCGATCAGCCATCCTCTGATCCTCTCGCCATTTTCGCTGCAACGACGACATGATCTGCACAACTGACCTATTCACCGCGCTCCACGTAACTTCGTTCTGGCACATCTCCGTAATGATGTTGTTCGTGTTCAGAGTCCTAACACTGCTCGCTTGCATCTCGCTACGTTCCGCCATGAACCGTGGGCAGTAGAATACCACGTGCTCCGGTGTCTCCTCCTCGTTCGGACAGGCCGGGCAAAGTGGGGACTCTGCGTGGCCGAATCGGTGCAGATACTTCCTAAAGCAACCATGGCCTGACAGGAACTGTGTCAGATGGAAGTTAACTTCTCCGTGTTTTCTGTCCACCCATACCGAAACGTTTGGAATGAGCCGATGGGTCCATCTTCCGTTTGCGGCGCTATCCCAGTCCAGCTGCCACTTTCTCATCGAGTCAGCTCTCGCATTCTTGCGGGATCCTGTCGTTCCTCGGCGATTGTAACACTCGCAGTCTTCTTCCAGTACGATTTTTATGGGGATCATTCCCACTATAATGCAGACCGCTTCCGTGGATATGGTTCGGTATGCACTGGCTACTCTCATAGCCATCAGCCTGTATGTGCTATTCAGCCGCGCCAAGTTCCTCTTCGATAGCTGTCCAGCTGCCCAGACAGGAGCGCCGTACCGAAGTACCGACGTCGACACGCTGGCAAGGAGTCTCCTCGTACCGCTACTGACTGCCGATCTGTTTGACATGATCCTGGTCAACGCTTCGATTGCTTTGGCCGCTTTCTCGCAGGCGTAGTCGACATGACTGTTGAAGTTTAGCCGGTCGTCGATCAACACCCCAAGATGCTTCACTTCTCGTCTCGAGTCGATGGTGAGTTCTCCGACTGAAACTTTAACATGCTGTACCGCCTTTCGGTTGCTGATCATCAGCACTTCAGTTTTGTGGTGAGCTAATGCCAGCTTCCTCTCGCACATCCAGTTTTCGACCATTTCTATCGCCGCCGAGGCCCGTACTTCCACTTCGTTCAGCGACTCACCGATTACTATGAGCACGACGTCATCCGCGAACCCAACAATCTGCACTCCTCTTGGTAAGCTTAACTGCAGCAATTCATCGTACATCGCGTTCCACAGCATCGGGCCCAGGATAGAGCCTTGAGGAACACCCGCTGTTATGCCTACACTCTTCTGTCCCTCACGCGTTTCGTAGACCAACGTCCGGTTCTGAAAGTAGCTCTTCAGTATTCTGCAGAGATACTCGGGAACCCTCATCCGGTGTAGGGATCTAGCTATTGCTTCCCAACTAGCGCTGTTGAATGCATTTTTCACGTCTAGAGTGACGACCGCACAATAGCGATTTCCTCTTCTCTTTTGCTTCATGGCAGCATCGGCTGCTTGAACAACTAGCCGGATAGCGTCAACTGTACACCTTCTTCTTCGGAACCCGAACTGCATCCTCGATAGTCCGTTCTCGCCTTCAGTGTAATTTCCGAGTCTGTTGGAGATCACCTTCTCCAGAAGTTTTCCAGTCGTGTCCAGCAGACATATAGGCCTATACGCCGATGGATCTTCGGGTGGCTTGCCCGGCTTCGGCAGCAGAACCAATTTCTGCCGCTTCCAACGATCGGGGAAGTTTCCGTCGTCGATACACTTCTGCAATGTGGTTCGAAACATATCCGGGTTTTGTTGGATTGCTGTTTTCAGAACCAAGTTGGAGATGCCATCTAGTCCTGGCGCTTTCTTGGGTTTTAAGCTCTTCGCTACCGTGATGAGCTCCTGGTTGGAAATACGGGATTCCTCCATATCAGCGGCGACTTCCTCATACGGCGTGGGAGGCCAGACCGTTGGCTCGTGCTGAGGGAACAGTCCGTCTACTACGGCTTTCAGCTTTTCTGGACACCTCTCGGGTGGGGTCGCTGGGCCTTTTATCCTTGACATAGCTACTCTGTAGGCATCTCCCCATGGATTTGCGTCCGCGTTACGGCAGAGTTCCTGCATGCAAGCTGCTTTGCTGAGCTTGATGCCTTTTTTGAGGGCCGCTCTTGCCGCCCTGAACAAAGGTCTGCGCTCTTCCCTTTCCTCATCAGTGTGAGCCCGTTGCATTCTTCTCCTAGCTCGAAGACAGTTCCGACGGAGTTCGGCGATCCTCCCATTCCACCAGTAGACTGGTCGGCGGACGTCCCGCGGCTGTATCTTCCTCGGCATAGTTGCATCGCAAGCTCGAACGAGAACCGAAACCAGTTCATCCGGACTCAGGTTCAGCATATTGCGTTCATACCGAAGCACTTCTGCGAACACTTCTTCATCGAATGCTTCTGTTCTCCACTTCCGCCCTTTGGAATCATCCCCACGTGCCGCCGTCTGTACCCGTTCTCCAAGACGGTATCGGATCGCTTGGTGATCACTATGCGTATAATCTTCGCTGACTCTCCAATTCATACTTCTCACTACAGTCGGACTACAGAACGTCACGTCGATGATAGACTCTCTGCCTTCTCTTCGATAGGTGCTTGTGGATCCTTCGTTGGCTAGAACTAAGTTCAGTCTGGATACTGTTTCCAGCAGGCTCCATCCTCTGGGGTTTGTGAGGCGGCTACCCCACTCAACTGCCCAGGCATTAAAATCGCCGGCAATGATGACTGGCCTCCTGTCGCCAAGTTTCTCCAATATTTGGTCCAGCACCTGATTGAACCGCCCTATCGTCCAGCGTGGAGGTGCATAGCAGCTACATATGTAGACGCCGTTAACCTTGGCTATAACGAAACCCTCTATCGCGCGATACACCACTTCCTGCAGGGGATATCTTCCAACCGTCCAAATCGCAGCGGTTCCAGCTTCATCTGCTACCCAGTTACCATTTCCGGATGGGATACGGTACGGATCCGAGATGATTGCTACGTCGCACTTCGCTTCCTTCGTGGATTGGCACAGCAGTTGCTGCGCGGTATCACAGTGGTTGAGATTTATTTGCACTACCTCCACTGCGATTTACCGGACATCGCCTGTTTGAATGTTGGACATTTTGGGCCACCAGTAAAGTGGTCCCTGCGCCCCTCGTTTTCACAGATGATGCACTTTGGTGGCTTCTTACACTCTTGTGCTTTATGACCTTCATCTCCGCATCTCCTGCACAGTTTCGATCTATCTGGTCCACGGCAGTTCCGTGCCAGATGTCCAAACTCTTGGCATCTGAAGCATATCTCCGGTTGCTGAGAAACCCGCAGTGGGCATTCTGAAAACCCGACTTTCACTTTGCCAATTCGCAACGCCTTGTCGGCAGCATTCACCGGGAGCTTGATAGCCGCAGCCTGCGTCCCGGAAGGTCCCCTTCTTAGTCGGACTGACATTTCAACGTCTCCTATCTCCATTTGCTCCTTAATTGCAGTTTTTACTTCTTCCGCCGTAGTTATCTCGTCTATGTCGACGCATTGCAGAACCACTTCTGGCGTAACAGCTCGGACCTGCGCAGTGTCTCCCACGACGCTCGCTGCAAGCTCCTTATACGAAGAGCTCTTGTTCTTCGAGTCCTTTTTCAGCTCGAAGATCATTTCTCCAGACCGTGTGCGCCTGACTTTTTGTACGTCCGCGCCGAAGTCCTTAAGCTCCGGAGCCGTTCTTATGGTACGTAGAACCTCGAGGTAACTTTCCTCACGGGTCTTCACCACAATCGCTTCGCCCTTCTTTTTGACGCTTCTCCTAATTACTTTTGGTCTTGCGCCTGCGTTCGTCTGCTTTGCCTTGCCCTTTCTTTGCACAGTCTGCCACTGGGTCTCTCTGTTGCCGACACCGACCTGTTCTGCCTCTGCGGCGGCCAATCGCTTGCGCAGATTGTCTCTCTGCCTTTTAGAGCCTCCTGGCCTTTCATCTCCTGGCGAGGATCGGTGTCTCTTTGTCGCAGACATCGGTGTGTTTTCCGTTCGCGCTAGTTTCACCTTCTTGCCGAGGTTTCCCGGGACTGTTCTCGGTGTTTGCTGTTGCAGCGTTTTAGCAGCGAGAGCGTTTTTCGTCGATGCCAATTCGCTTTCGGCTATTTCCGCTCTCTGCAACACGTTGGTCCACTCCTTGACGGCTGATCCAAGAGCTCTCCGGATCTTTAACACCAGCTCCTTGATGTCCTTGTGCACATTGTGTTTCTTGTCGACGAATTCGTGGAGCTCTTCCGCCCAGTTCTTCGCCACTAGAACCTTCGGATGTTGCTGGGGCACGCCCCATCCGCTATTCGTCGGCAGCTGCTGCTGTTGCTCTTGGGCCACCATTTGTTGCTGCTGCTGTTGCTCCTGTTGTACACTGTGATTATGTTCGTGTACCGCGCTTCGCTGCAAGAACGCTTCTTGTTGCTGTTCCGCTTCTTCTCTTTGCTGAGGAGACCTCATCAATCCTCCTCTGGCGAACGGATTCGCCACCTTTCCGCTGTTATTCTTGTTTTCTCCTTCCATGTTGTTGGGTCCCCCCTCCGAGCCGCTATCTCCACCTGCTGCACATAGTCGCTTTCATGATCTCTTGGTTGTCTATGTATCAGGGAGGCCAAGCGAGGGTTGAACACGTACCTTCATGGGGTCCGTGTTCAGAGCCAGATCAGCGTAAGTCGGGAGTGTTACATCCGAGCCTAGTACCCATCAAAATTGATGGACAGATGAAGAACGTATCCGGAGGCCTGCCAAGGTTTTACCGGGACGGAGGCAGACGCACCATTAACCCACTCGCCGTTTCAAGCAGGTATCACCCTTCCTTACTCAGGGAGCAGAATGGCACGAATGTCAGCCCATCGTCGTCATCCTATGCGTAATCCGTAGTTCGTTGTCGTTTGCTTTGACCAGTATGCCATAATCAGGATGTTACTGGCATCGATCCTGATGTGCCGGTTGGCACTCCGAGTATTTGGGCTGTGTGTGTGTGTGTGTGTGTGTGCGTGTGTGTGTATGTGTGTATGTGTGTGTACAAAAAACTCACATCACTTTTTGGCAGTAAACCTCAACCGATTTTAATGACCGACGGTTCATTCGACGCGACATATAGTCCCATTGTTTCCTATTGAAAATGGTCCAGCCGTTCCGGAGTTATGGCCATTTAGGTGTTCCGGACCGTACCCCTGGGAGGGGCCAGACATAAAAATGCAACAAACTCATGCATGCGACGCATCAAAACACGGCATTTCCGATAACCTGATGAATGGTGAGCAGGAAAATAGTCTCAGAGCATATCAGAACCAGTAGTGTTCCGGAACCGGTTCCGGATGTCCCGCCGGAAGTGGCCAAATATAAAAGAGAACCAATCCCATGCATGCGACACATCAAACAGCGGCATTTTCGATAACCTGATGAACGGTTAGCAGGAAAACAGTATCAGACCATATCTGAACCGGTAGTGTTCCGGAACCGGTTCCGGGGGTCCCGACGGAAGTGGTTAATTATAAAAGTGAACCAAACCTATGCATGCGACACATCAAATCACGGCTTTTCCAATAACCTGATGGCCAGTTTCTAAGGAAGTAGGCTCAGGCCACATTAGAGACTGCCGGTTGTATTCTGGAAACCAGTTCCGGGTGTCTCGTCGGAACTTGTCTTACATAAAAGTGATCCAAACCCATGAAAACGATACATCAGAGCGCGGCTTTTTTGATAACCTAATGAAAGGTTAGCAAGAAACTAGTCTCCGACCATATCTGAACCGGTATTATTCCGGAACCGGCTCCGGATGTCCAACCGGAAGTGTGCAGCCAAGCTAATTCCGGTCGGATGACATTTGGTCAAACGTGAACGACAATTTGCATCAAACGATTGGACTTACTACTTTGATTTCAGAAAAAGTGTTTTATGGTTTCGGGTGGTTAGTACTTGAGCCGATGAGAAGACCCTCATAAGACACTCCTCACTATACAATATACACTCAATTATGTTTTTAAGCTGTTGATGCGTCCGCGCAAAAAAAAAAAATTGGAAAAAAAGAGTACGCGTAACTTCAAGAAATCGCGGAAAAAAGTCCAATTGAATTTGTTTACGTTGCCCTCCGCAAATGACTGAAATCGCGTAAAAAAGTCACGTAACTTCAAGAAAATCGCGTAAAAAAGTCGTGTGAAAACAGAATTGAGTGTAGATCTAATGTCCCGGAAAATTTGCAAAAACATTATTTAAGAACGAAAGATATTACCGAAAGTATTCAGGGGACCCCATAGTACCAAAAATTTGTAATTAACGTAAAAATAGTATGTTAGAATGATACTCTTCTGCCCTTCTTCGTAACAATAATTTATTAAAGGTGTTAAAGCATTCGGTATTGAAGCATCGAATTTAAGCAACTTGTTAAAGAATCATTAAGAAAGACTTGATATTAGGGGGATTCATTTAATAGCGTTAACTGACTAAATTGATTAAACGTCACGATCACTAACGCAATCTTTGATTGTTTCACTCGCAAAATCATTAAACATTTCAAAACCGTTTTTCGGCCTACGGTTGCGTATGGATTTCCTGTCTGGTACGATTGTGCACAATCGCACCGGAATAAAATCCAAGTCAAACAAAATCGTTTGCTGAAAATGATGCTGCACCTGAGTCCTTTCCATCCAACTGAAGAAGTACATCGACTTGCTGGAGTGGAGAAAATCTACAACTGGTTCCGGAGACTTATTCCTAAATTCCTGCAGAGCTGCGCCTCATCTGTTAATCCTCTTCTACAAGAGCTGGTCGTTTAGACATGTGATATTAGATTTAAGCTTTTCTTTCTATCAATTTTTCCCAAGCTAATTTAAAGGTTTTTTTCAAATTTTTCCTTTTTCGTCGAATTTTTGCTAGTTGTTGATTAGTTGTCTTTGAATAAGTTTTTGTTCTATGTCATTGCTGTAAGGAGTTCCATATCTCAATTGTTGAATGTAAATCACTAATTGTATTTGTCAAGATAGAAATAAATGTTGAATGGAATTGAATTGAATTTCAAATAAGCAGAAAATCATGGCTTACGCAACAATTTAATCTGTTTAATGAGTACCGTAATCCGGGGTAACATTGATCAGAATTTTTGATCTTTCTTGAATAATTCTCTTGATAAAGCAAATGTTACAAGTTTTATATTTTTAAAACAAGTACTGGCCCTTTGATTATGTGTTAAGCTACTCGAAAAAGTATTGTAAAACTTTTAAACATGTTTAAATAGACTTTTTAACCTAATTTTTTATTTTGTTGATTTGGGGTAACATTGATCATGTCAGTGATCAACGTTCGTTTGTGTTGAAAATACCCTTACTTACTAAATTCGGGGTCGCTGATTTCGAATATGTTGTCCAAATTCTTACAAGTTATGTACTTTTTGAGTTATTTTAAGATAAAAATCCTCGCCACCGCGAATAACGCCTGAAGGTAGGCAATTCCTTAAGGAATTGATAGTCTACTTTTAATAAATCGTATATTTTATTTAAAAAGAGCAATTTCATAAATGTTTCGTTCATTAAATCCAATTCTAGGATATTATATTGAAGTAATACAGTGATTTCGAACCTCATATTGTATCTAGTGTCCATGTCATGCATGAATGTTTGACAATGTATCTCATTGCGTTACGAAACTTAGTTATGAAAAAATCGATTTATTTCAAAGTTTAGGAAAATCAATTTTCCAGAATTACATGTTATTTGATAGCTAACAAACAGCAGATTACGATAAAACATTTGATAGCAGAAACTGATTCATTGTAAAATGCTTGTTTGAACATATCATGAGGTCGGTCAAGCCGATCAATGTTACCCCGCTGATCAATGATACCCCGTTTTACGGTACTCCTATTGTGATAATAACCATATTATGTTTATTGAGATGCGCCCTTAATATCCCGGACAGACATGTGATATTCGTACAACGGTACTCACTGTCAAGAAAATTATAACAAGACTGACTTGAACAGAGAGAATTATCAGTGTGACACTCATTTCAAGCGCAATTATACAGTGATTCCTGTATCACATGTGTGTCATAAATATAAATTACAAACATGTGATGAAATATCGAAGGGGTGAGGCAAAAACAGTACAACAACGCCAAAGAAATATTGAAAAAGTGGTTGAAATTTGGTACAAATTATATATATTAGACACCCGGGGCTCACTATTGGTTTGATGTTAAGTGGACTGCATTAGATTTAGCTAATAGTGGCCCTGGACGTGTTTACATTAGCAAATTTGTTTGAATTATCACTTTTTTGCTATTGTTCTTCAGTGAAAGTTCATCGATAGAAACGTATTTAATAGGTAATTGCGAGAATCCACTAGTATTTAACGGTTAGTTAATTGATGAAGTAGGGATTCCCGATATAAAAAATAGGCAGTAAAAATGCCAGAGAAATTATCGATAATTTTGAGATCACAAAGAAACAGAAAAATTGTGGTGAAAATTTATAATGAAATTATTGGTGCAACATGTGGAAAATTTCTGAGTGGAAATTCTGGGAGAAGGTAGTTCATAAACTACCCCTACTCGCATAACAGTCGAATCTATAAAAAGTATACACTAAGAGAACATCATTTGAAGTTTAGAACTCGTCTTCTAAGCAAAACTTCCTTTTTGCCTTTCTCGTACACCAAAGTGTACTGAAAGGCTATATGTTCACTCAAAAATCGAATTTTCGATAGAAGGCTTGGAGGGTCAAGTCACATATACCAATCAACTCAGCTCGACGAATTGAGATGATGTCTGTATGTGTGTGTATGTATGTATGTATGTATGTATGTATATATGTATGTATGTATGTATGTATGTATGTATGTATGTATGTATGTATGTATGTATGTATGTATGTATGTATGTATGTATGTATGTATGTATGTATGTATGTATGTCTGTGTACAAAAAAAGGTCACTCACTTTTAAGGCACTTCCCATTGGCCGATTTTTCGAATTATAGCTCGTATCGAACCGGAATTTTACCACATTGTTTGCTATTGAAAATAGTTCGAATCGGTTTAGCCGTTCCGGAGTTATGGCCATTTAGGTGTTCCGGAACGGTACCCCAGGAAGGGGTCAGATATGAAAATGCTACAAAACCCTGCATGCGACACATCAGACCGCGGATTTTTCGATAACCTGACGAACGGTAAGCAGGAAAATAGTATCAGGCCATATCTGAACTGGTAGTGTTCCGGAATCGGTTCCGGAAGTCCCACCGGAAGTGGCAAAATATAAAAGTGAGCCAAATCCATGCATGCGACACATCAAATAGCGGCTTTTTCGATAACCTGATGAACAGTGAGCAGGAAAATAGCCTTTGATCCAGCAGAGATTACCGGTAGTGTTCCGGAACCGATTCCGGGTGCCCCGCCGGAAGTGGCCAAATATAAAATTTAACCAAACCCATGCATGCGACACATCAAATTGCGGCTTAACCTGTTGAACGGTAATAAAATGGAATCAGACCATATTCAGGAAAACCAGTAGTATTCCGGAACCGGTTCCGTGTGTCCCGCCGGAAGTGGTCAAATGTAGATGGAAACCAAACCCATGCATGCGACACATTAAATAGTAGCTTTTTCGATAACCTGAAAAACGGTAAGCATGAGAATAGCCTTAGATCACAGCAGAGACTACCAGTAGTATTCCGGAACCGGTTCAGGGTGCCCCGCTGGAAATGGCCAAATATAAAAGTGAACCAAAGCTTAGACCAAACCCATGCATGCGACACATCAAATAGCGGCTTTTTCGATAACTTGGTGAACGGTAAGCAGGAAAGTAGCCTTAGATTACAGCGAGACTACCGGTAGTGCTCTGGAACCGGTTGCGGATGTCCCTCCGGAAGTGGTCAAATATAAAAGTGAACCAAACCCATGCATGGGACACATCAAATTGCGGCTCTTTAGATAACCTGATGTTTAGAGCAAAAGACTACCGGTAGTGTTCCAGAACCCGTTTTGTATGTTCCGCCAGAATGACCACAATGTAAAATGAATCATATCCATGCATGCACACCAATTATCGGCTTTTCAGAAAACCTGTTGAACAGTTAGCAAGAAACTAGTCTCAGACCATATTTAAGACAATAGGTACAGTCTTGGAACCGGTTTCAGGTATCTCATAGGAAGTGGTGAAAACAATGAAAATAATCAATGCAAGCGATAAATATGTGTTAGAGAACAAAATCTTTACAAAACTGAAGCAGGCTCATCAAATCACACCTTTTCAAATTCCGGAGGTGTAAATATACAGTAGAATGGGGGTTGCATGGGAAAATTGAAATTCAATCGCATCAACCTCGAACAAATTTTTGAATACCCTTTTGCGTCTGAAATAACTGCACAAAATTTTTATCCGACTGGTTGCTCCTCACGCTCTGTGATATGGTTTAAATTTGAATTGGATTCAGTATGAAAAATTTCACCTGCTTCAATTTTTTGGTCAAATTTTATGAATCTAGTAACCAGTAAAGTGTGCAAGAAAAAGTTTATCGAAGACAGTAAAGTGATTGAGTCTCGGTGGCGCATTATACACTAGTTGTGAAATAAATTATATATTAGCTTGTTATTATCGTCTTGGTATTGATCGACCTCAAGTAACAGTAAAGGTGGTTACGCAGTAAACTAAGGGGTCTGATATTTTTCAGCTCTGCCTATACATTGAACATAACGTCGGAAATATGTGCCATCAATAAGATTCCCAACTCAATGATGGCTTGGATAAAAATTTTACTTTTATAAATAAAGTATTCACAGGATTCATGATACTTACGTTGACGGAAAGTTCATGGGTAGTATATATTCGACGAGAAAGGCACTGTCACCACTAGGTGAATTAATCCGGGTTTTTCATTATATAAAGCTACTATTTGTAAGCTATCATGTTCAATAAAACTTCTGAATGTTCAATGGACATCATAAAATCAGCCGGGGCCATCCAAACTATTATGATGTTTAATATCTAGCATCTACAGCAATTGAAGTTTCTGTTTTGGCCACACACTAAGATTCAGATGCTCCAGCTAAGTAATTTTTTCACTGAGTTCAGCATTTTTTTCATCTTTTCACTGAGTTTTCAACAGCAGATTTATCTCGGTACACTCAGTAATCGTATTTACCGTTCACCAGTAACGATACTTACCGTGCATCAGTAACTTTTGACAGTTCATTAGCTGAGCTCGGTAACTCATTTACAGAATTTCCGCATAATAAACAACCGAGCGTACCGAGTTAAATCTGCTGTTGAGAACTCAGTAAAAAGATGGGGAAAATACCGAGCTGATCTTAGTGTGTATATAAAGTAATGTTGCATATTCTGTTAAACTTATTGGAGCTCACAGAATACAATCAGAGACTACGACATAGCTTAATTATCGAAACAATATTGTGTAACATTTTTATCTGAAACGAAATCGCCTCATGTCACAGTGGTTGTTTCTATCAACTAAGCTTCATAACAGTGAGGAAGCCCATAATATTCCAATAATATATAATAGCACTTATTGTTCCTCCAACAACTTTGGTAATTGCAGTGGATTATGTAACACTTCTTAACATAAGGGCAAAAACTATTATCACAAGTGTATACCTGAAGCTATGGTCTCCGGAGTAGTGTTGATGATCTGGAATATCACAAAACTATCTTGAAATAACTCATGATATGCCAGGGGAATTACAGTTTACAGTTTAAAGTTTATTGTGAGAATCACTACTGTTACTTTCAAGAGCTGAACTTCAGGATAGTTTGAACGACTCTCAATGTCCCAAAGGTTCATAATTATATATATAGTAGACTTCAGGTTCAGCTTCAGCTGATGTTACGAATGTAGACCTGCAGTTCTGAGCTCCAAGATATTTTTGCTGACCTGGAACATTTCCATAGTGTCTCAGAAAGACATTTGAGATTTCAAGAGCTTCACGGATCTCAGCAGATTATGCTATGCTATTATTCATGGTGAAAACACATAAAGTTTTTCTTGTAGATTTGAAGGACTTCATAATAGAACAGTTTGGACGAACCTGATTTTCACAAAAGTTAATGATAAACCAGAAGAAGAGAAATGTAATTGCTCCAGTGACTGCGGTTGATTATGCAACGTTACTCAGTATAACAGATATGGCTCTTGTAACGAGTGTAGACCTGAAGTCCTTAACTCCAAAGTAGTTTGGCTGACCGGGAATGTCCATGTAGTGTCTTTAAGTGACATTTGAGATTTCAAGAGCTTCGCGGATCCCAGCAGATTATGCAATACTATTATTTATGGCGAAAATACATAAAGTTATTCTTGTAGATTTGAAGTACTTCATTATAGAACAGTTTGGACGAGCCTGAATGTTCCAAAGGTTTGTTATAAGCTAGTAGACTTCAGATTACTCCAGTAACTGCGGATGGTTATGCAACGTTACTCAATATAACAGGTATGGCTCTTGTTACGAGTGTAGACATGAAGTTCTGAACTCTAAGGTAGTTTGGCTGACCTGAAATATCCCTATAGTGTCTATATATGACATAGTAGATGTCAAGAGCTTCACGGATCCCAGTAGGTTATGCAATGCGATTATTTGTGGCGAAAATACATCCAAGTTCAGCTTTCGTGGTGTTCAGGATGTTCTAGGTTGTCAATGAAGCCCCAAATACAAAGATGCCCATTTTTCCCTATTAGGGGACTCAATTTGCAGCAACTTTGTTGAAGACAGTATTCTGTTTTATCGAATGGGTGAATTTCTACAGCCGTTTCTATGTTGGGGTCATATATGACCCTTCCGGCTCCAAAGGGTTGATTTGGTTCTGTGAAGTTTTGTAAGTTTCCTCTATATAGATTCGAAAGCATCAGTTTTCAAAACTTGCAAGTCTTGCGCTTGACGATTTTTGGTAAACCTTTTTGTAAGCGCTCCTGCTGCCCTGTTATCCGGACCTGGCTACAACTTCGTCCGACGAAGTGAGCCCCAAAACGTAGATTGCCCTGAACGTTCGGTGCAACCAACAACGACCGTCCGACTCAATGTTGACCGAAGGGATTTTGCCGAGCTTATGTGGGAGCGACAAACACAAACAGATTTTCAAGATATGCTCAGTATGCAGCACGGCAAAGCAAGTGGACGAGTGCGGCTACATTGGATTTCCATAATGCTACAAATGTGCCGTGAGGAATGGGTGGGTAGGTACTATGTCAAAGAGTTTATCCTTTTCTGTAGATTAACTGAGCGTAGCTGGTTGTTTATTGGCAATTTGATGGGTTGACTCGAAATTTTCTTGGAAAGAGAAATGGGAAAAGTCAGAAAAACTTTTAAGATGGCAAAAAAACTCCAATCCAACAGGGCAACAATCTTGGCACTGGAAGATGCCAACTGAATGCAACTTATGAAGAAAATTGCTGTTCGATAAAGCATTCCTCCTGGGGCAACGAATAATAACCGACAACGAAGAACGTCATCAAAGGACTATCTCCGGAAAATGACATTTCCCGTCGTTCTACAATTTGCTTTTTTCTCAATCTTCTTCCTGGTTCCGGATCAAGTTTTCGTGAGTGCGAGCGCTTCAATATGGTAGAAAAAAGCAAATAAACTACAGTTTTAGAATGCCTGTCCGTTCAGCGACCGGTTTATTGATTCAATGGAATTTCAACCGCTATCTGATTAGCACAACAAAAGAAAATAAAAGATTGAGTTCAAATTTGGATGCAATGGCAATCATTTTGTATTATTCTTCGATTATTGTTTTGGTCACTTCTTTCGTAATTTATTTGAGAATTCCATCCGCAAATCTTGGGACTCCTTCGGCCAACCCTAGAATTTCTTCGATGATTCCTTCTACAATTCCTTTGGGAATATCTCTGGTATTGCTTCTGGAAAATCGTTTAAGAAGTTTAATTGTAAATTCCTCACGCAATTCTTTTGAGAATTCCTTCATAATTTGTTTCGACATATTCTTAAAGAATTCCTTCGGTTTGTTTTTTTGAAATCTTGGGAAAATATCCAATGAAATTTCTTCGGCAACTTCTTTTGAAACATTTATTTTTTGGGCATTTTTGGGGCAAACTCCTTTAGAAACTCCTTTAAAATAATTTGGGGATCCTTCTCAATGACTTTGGCAATTTATTTGGCATTTCTCATAGTAACTTCTGTGGCGATTTTATAGAAATTTTCTCGGAGATTTCTTCGGCAATTTCTCAGGCAGTTTATTGGAAATGTGTTCGGCAAATCCTTTAAGATTTTTGGAACAGTTCCGGAAATTCCATTTTTAGATTTCTTCCGCCGTTCTTTTGAAACTCGCAGTTTCTTGTAGATAGAAATATGCAGGGGATAGACAAAATGATCGGGACAGGTAAAATTTTCACTTTCCAAAAAATACTCAACTAGCTGTAACTTTTCGAAAAGGACATCAAATATTCTCAAATTTTCACTGTAGTTAGATAAACTAGTTGTATATCAGTGGTCAAAATTTGAAAAAGATCGGGCTATTCTGCACAAAGTTATAAAGGTTTCATCGCTTCCCAACCTTGGCTCTCGCGACCCCCCGGTCTGTCGTCACCTCGCTTTTCGTAGAACAATTGCAGCGTGCCTGCAAGCAGTTGGGGGGTCGCGAAGCGAAGGTTGGGAAACCGTGTTCTAGAAAAAGGTATAATTATCCGATAGCCAACTTTGAGCTGTTATATCTCCGGATTCAATGAACCGAATGCAATGAAATTTTGACCATTTATGACTTATAAAATGAGCTTTGAAAAACGTTTGACTCAACTTTAAATTATCATTACGGAAGGAAATTCTAACAAATAGATTATTTTTCTAATAAAACACCAAATTGTTCAAAATTCGAGATGCTAATTGTAGTTCATATAAATTCCCTTCAATAAAGTCGAATATAAATATGTTTTGAAGGAAAGTAACAATATAGCCCGAAATAAATGGAATGGGATGCATAATAAAAATTTACCAATTTACTAAATAATCTCAAAATAATTTAAATCGCTGTAACTTTTTCTCCTGTTGATAATTTCCAGTTACATAATACCTATTTGTAGAATCTTAACAACTGCGTGCAGAATAGCCCGATCATTTTCAAATATTGATCACTGATACACAACTAGTTCATCAACTAACAGTGAAAATTTGAGAATATGTGATGCACTTTTCGAAAAATTACAGCTAGTTGAACATTTTTTGGAAAGTGAAAATTTTGCCTGTCCCAATCATTTTGTCTATCCCCTGTATCTAAATTTCTTTGTATGTTCCTGAAAATGTCTAAATTCAAGAACAAATGGCAAAAGGAATTTACATGGAAATTGCCGAAGGAATTGCCAAAAAATATGACGAGAAATAATGGAAGAAATTCTTGAAGTTATTGCTTGCCGAATTTCTAAAGGCTGCCTTTTTATTGCACCCATAAACAAATAGAAACGCTCCATAGAAAATCAAAGGGGCCCATATAGCCGAGGCGGTAAACGCACGGGTATTCAGCATGACCATGCTGAGGGTGACGGGTTCGATTCCCGGTCGGTCCAGGATCTTTTCGTAAAGGAAATTTCCTTGACTTCCTTGGGCATAGAGTATCTTCGTGCCTGCCACACGATATACGCATGCAAAATGGTCATTGGCAGAGGAAGCTCTCAGTTAATAACTGTGGAAGTGCTCATAGAACACTAAGCTGAGAAGCAGGCTTTGTCCCAATGAGGACGTTACGCCAAGAAGAGAGAGAGAGAGAAAATCAAAAAGCGCTCCATAAAGAAAGAACATTCCATGAAAATGTGCAATGTTACCCATAAATAGTTCAAAACGTTCCATACTTTATAAAAAAATGCACCGGTAAAACATAAAATTTTCACATAAGATGCGAAACTTTGCACCATAATAAAATACAAATGCTCCATAGAAAAATGCAAATGCTCCATAAAAAATTAAATTGTACCCATAGAAAATTGAATATTGCTAACCATAAAAAATAAATGAATTCTCCATAAGTATAATCAAACTGCACCATAGAAAATGAATTCCTCCATGAAAAATTGAAAATTTTCCATAGATAGCATGTTCTCATAATTTAATTTGACTGGGCTGAATTGCTTTACATTGCACTGCTTTATTGGTGCAAATGTTTAAAGTTATGGAGAATTTTCAATTTTTTATGGAGCAAATTGCATTTTATTAGGTGCAGTTTGATAATACTTATGGAGCATTTGTCTATTTTCTATGGTGCAATTTTATGGTGCAATGTAATTTTTCTATGGAGCAATATTCAATTTTCTATGGGTACAATTTTATTTTTTATGGAGCATTTGCATTTTTCTATGGAGCATTTGTATTTTTAGTATGGAGCATTTCAGTATTATTTGTTGGTACAAAGTTTCACATCTTATGTGAAAATTTTATGTTTTACCGGTGCATTTTTTTATAAAGTATGGAACGTTTTGAACTATTTATGGGTAACATTGCACATATTCATGGAACATATGTTCTTTCTTTATGGAGCGCTTTTTGATTTTCATATGGAGCATTTGCAATTTGTTATGGTTGCAATAACCTTTTGTCATTTCTAAATGAATGACCGATGGTATTTTCAGAAGAATCTCCAATAAAATTCCCTAAAAAAAATTCGAGACAAATTTGAAATATATTACCCAAGAATTTTCCAAGCCGAAGAAATTTTGAAAGATTTTAAAATAAGCAAAATGTTTTCAGGTCACGAAAGCTTTTCAATTCAAAATTCAACCTTTAAAAGAATATCTTCATACAATCAGTTTCCTCAGTGATGGAAAAGTTTACCAATCATCTCGTCACAATTATTGAAACATTCTCAGTAATTCTTCAAATGCAACATTTCAAAAATCTCACAAGAATATTGTCAAGCTTTTTACATGATTCTTCGAAAATCTCAGACAAGTATCACTTTCTGAATCTGAGTAGAGTTGAATTGATAAACTCGGTATATAATTCTCAATAATCTTTATGAAAACCGTTCTGTTGGCGGTTTGCTAGGAACTCTGAGTAAAATCTTTGAAAAACATCAGCAGTATAAAAGTTCTGACGAAGTGTAAATCATCATGTAGTTTGCGAATGGTATTGTCAAAAATCCATTAGTAATTAGTGACTGTGAGAAAATTAAAAAAAAAATTGTGCTACAAATCAGCTAATTCTTAACACAGGGCTTCGCTGGCAAGTTAGGTGTCACCACGAGGCAAAATGCCTGCCTTAGAGGAATATCTGAAGCAGATCCTCTTTTTTTTTTCCTGTGTTGGGGACATGATACCACTGCGACCATTTATTTGATCTATTGTGGTGTGATCCTCTTTGTTTTTGCCGTACTGGAAGTATTCGTCCCTATTTAGAAGGGATTATCCTCCCAGTAGTTGGCGTGTGTCCCAATCAGGTACTACATTTCTAATGAAATTCAGCACTCTTTTGGGATTGCAGACCCATATTTCCCACGGCGCCAACAGGCCCTTATCAAGGTATTGGCAGCGCTTACGATAAAGCGCAGCACATTCGCACAGTAAATGCTCAGAGCTTTCGCTCTCTAATTTGCAAAACCGGCACTTATCATCTTGCACTCTCCCAATTGTTTTGAGGTGAGATTTACAAGGACACTTTTTCCCTTTCTAAGTTCTTTAATTCCATTTTAAGAGCACAAGGGGCTATTTCGAAGAATGGCTCGGGCCCAGTAAACTGAGTGGATGACCCAATTTTTGCTAACTGATCAGCTTTTTCATTTCCTTCTATTCCGCAATGACCAGGAACCCAATAAAGATTAACCTTATTGCGACAGGACAATTGCTGCAGCAGCTTGGTACATTCCCACACTAGACTTGACGTATATACTTTGGACTTCAACGCATTTAGCGCTGCTTTACTATCTGAACAAATACAAATGTTTGCATTTCTGTAGCGCCTTTTGAGACAGATGTCGGCACATTCCAAAATTACATTAATTTCAGCTTGGAAAACTGTTGGCCAGGTTCCCAATGGTAATGACAGATTAACTCCAGGGCCAAATACTCCCGCCCCTACCATGTTATCCTGTTTTGACCCATCTGTGAAAAAAATTGTAGAGCCAGGTCGAAAGTGTGGTTCTCCTATTTCCCAATCCTGACGAGTCACATCAGGAACATAGAATAGATGATCGAAAAAGTTACGTTTCAACATAAAATCTTCATTCATTGAGTATATTGGATTTATTTTGAAAGTTTTTAATATGCTCATATGTCCCTTTAGATCACTTTCAGTGAATCTACAGGACCTTCTTAGCCTCAGAGCACTTTTAACCGCATCCATTTGTATATACTCATGTAATTGAGGAAGATTTAACATAGCGTCTAAAGCTTTAGATGGAGTGCTACGCATTGCCCCACATAGTGAAGCAGTAGCAAGTCTTTGAAGCTTGTTCAACTTTGTTTGAGTAGTGGCTTGTTTGGTTTTTTCCCACCAAATAATAGATGCATACGAAATAATCGGTTTCACAATGGCAGTATAAATCCAAAGTATCATCTTTAGTTTTAAACCCTATTTTCTACCAAAAGTTCTCTTGCAGCCCCAGAAAGCAATTCTTGCTTTATCTAACTGTTATTCAACATGTTTGTTCCAACAAAGCTTGCTATCTAAAATTACTCCTAAGTATTTAACCTCCGTAGCAAGAGACAGCATAGTATCTCCTAATTTTAGCTCTGTCATAGACATTTTGCGTCGTCTAGTAAACGGCACAATTGTTGTTTTTGTAGGATTGATATTTAGCCCCTCATTTTTACACCACGTCAAAGTATAATTCAACGCTGCTTGCATTCGATCACAAATAATCTTATCAAATTTTCCACGGACAATAATGATAATATCATCCGCAAATCCAATTACTTCGAACCCTTGATGCTGTAGTTTTACAAGAAGATCATCAACAACTAGAGACCAGAGGAGGGGAGAGATTACTCCCCCTTGGGGACAGCCCTGAACAGCTGTTACCTTTACAACTGTATCTCCAAGATGTGCTGATATTTCTCTTTTCGACAGCATCTCTTCTATCCAATCAATAATACTTTGGGAGAACCCATGATTTCTCAATGCAGTTTTCATTGATGCAAAACTTGCATTGTCGAATGCACCTACTACATCCAAAAATGCTGCCAAGAGTATTTCTTTCGCGTCGAAGGTTTTTTCAACCTTAGTAACCAATGAGTGGAGAGCCGATATTGTCGATTTGCCAGTCTGATAGGCGAATTGAGCTCTAGTTTTTTTTTTTTTTTTCTGATGGTCCCGTAGGAGTCTATGAACTCCACCTCCACCCCATACGCTTCATTTGTAAATGGGAGGCTTACAAGACAGTTTATCAATTTGATATTTTATTTCTCATCGTCCTCCGGTCCGGTTCACTCCTTAGTATCTACTCAATGCTCCCGCGTATGTCCATCTCTAAGTCATGTTCTTTAAAAATTGGATACATTTGTGTTTGAATTTTAATTCATTGGTCTCTCCTTTTATTTCGTCCGGCAGCGTGTTGAAAAGTCTAAATCCTTTGAAAAATAACGAATTCTGTGTTCCTGTCATCGTCAAATTCGGTAAGCGAAAGTCATTGGCTCTTCTGGTCTCGTATTGATGAACGTCTGATCCATATTGTATGTTTTCAGTCAAATATGTTGGTGTCAATCCGTGCTTAATTTTAAAAACAAGAGTCAGGGTTCGAAGTGTTATTCTGTCTTTCACTGGCATCCATTGCAGCATATCTCTCATCAGTCTACTTGGCGTCATCCTATCACATCCTAATATCAATCGCATTGTCCGGTTTTGCACAGTTTGCATTCTCGTCATCTGTTGTTTTGAAGCCAGGAACAGTATGGAAGCACAATATTCGAAGTGTGGAGCTATTAATGTCTTGTACAACATAACCTTGTTTTCAAATGATAAAAACTTGTTGATTTTACACAACATTCCATATTTTGAAGCAGCTTTTCTTATTATGTAGTCAATATGCTCATTGAAATTTAGTTTCTCGTCAACCATCACTCCAAGATATTTTACAACATTAACTTGCTCAACAACTTCGCCATCGATTGCTAAGGTGTCAACATGTCCAGTCCTTATTTTGTTTGTAATTAACATATACTTTGTTTTCTTGACATTTAATTTCAGTTTCTTCATCTTCAGCCACTCTGTTAGTTTGCTCAATTCAAGCTTCATTACTGAATAAGCTTCTGCAATGCTGTCAGCAATAACGAACAATACTGTATCATCAGCAAACAAATTTATATTACCAAACGTCACAACATCCTTAATATCATTAACATACAAAATGAAAAGTATTGGTCCTAGCACGCTACCTTGTGGAACCCCTAAGTCAACGTATTTATAGTCAGATTCTTGTCCTCGATAGATAGTAGCCTGTGTCCTCATTGTTAAATAACTTTTGAACCAGTCAATAACCTTACCACTAATTCCTATATTATGTAGAGTACTAATTAACTTGTTTCTGTCTATGGTTTCGAATGCTTTTTTCAAATCTAAGAATATGGCTAAAATTACTTTTCTATCTTCTAAAGCATTTTTCCACTTAAAAAGCAACGAGTTTAATGCAGTTTCGCAAGAATGATGTTTTCTAAAACCAGACTGTTCTGGCAACAGAATGTCATGATTGTTGAGAAAAGACATTAACTCCTCCTTGACTATGAGCTCAATAACTTTTTCATATAATGGTAACATGTTTATTGGTCTTCTATCTTCAGGTTTTTGTGAATTTGGCACTTTCGGTAGTGGCACCACTAAAGACTTCTTCCAGCTTGATGGAAATTCTCCTTTACTCAGGGACATATTAATCAATGCGAGAAATTCGTATTTAATTGCCTCGAATGCATCAATCATTACTGTCGTATTAACGTTATTAATTCCTCCGCATTGTTTCAAGTTATATACGGTTTTTCTCAAACGGGTCATATCAACTGGCTCGAATACTGACCATCTGCTATTTGAACTTGAACTTTCTGTATTTTCGGAACCATTCAAATTAGACTCTGGTATGCTGTTGTGAATCTGCTTAACACTGTCAATAAAATAGTCATTAAAGGTTAAAGGTTTGTCCTTGAGTATCTCCACTTTAATGTACTCATCTATAAGTTTTTCCATTAGTTTTAAGAAAACAGATGTAAGACTAATTGGCCGAAATGATTTTGGCGACGATTTGTCTTTTTTGTTATTCTTAGGTATAAATACAACTCGAACTTGTCTCCATTTTGTAGGAATATACCTTAAGAGGAAGCTGCCTTTAAACAGCTTCATTAAAATTGGGATTATTTTTACCTTGCTCTTTTGCAGATGTACAGGGAAAATTCCGTCTAAACCAGGAGATTTGAAGGGATCAAAAGAATCTAATGCCCATTCAATTCTAGTATATGTAAATATATGATTTGCTAGATCTGTGGCCTCTGAATCGGACATTCCTGATCCGTTTGGTAAGCTACAAAAAGTGTTATTTTGATCTCTGGTTTGAACAGAGAGTGTAGGAAGAGATCCTGGAAAATGAGTTTTCATCATTAATTCCAGTGTTTCCTTTGAATTTACAGTGAAAGAACCATCTTTCTTTTTGAGTGTTTCAAGACCATTGGTATGATCTATAGAGAGCGCTTTTTGAAGTCTTGCCGTTTCAGGAGTACTTTCTATGCCTTCGCACATATGTCTTCAATTTTTCCGCTTTGATCTTCTTATTTCTATATTGTAGTTTGTTTCTGTACATGGACCAATCAGAAATACGTTTAGCTCGATTGAATTGTTTCCGAGCATTTTTTCTAAGTTTTTCGAGTCTATCATTCCATCAGGGATCATCTCTAGTGGTAGAGCGCACCTTTGCTGGACAGCTTTCGCTGTAAGCCTCTGTTATTAATGCAGTTAAGCAGTCTGCTGCTTTTTCAAGTTCATAAGATGTATCAATGTTGAAAGAAGTTAATTCATTTTGACGTTGTAATCGAGTACTGTAAAGTTCCCAATCTGTTTTTCGGGGATCTCTAAACGTTTCCCTTTGTAAATGCTTTGCACCGAATTCGAATAGAATTTGTCTATGATCTGACATGGATATTTCATCAGATACTTGCCATTTTTCTATACTGTTCGATAGTTTGGAGTTGCAGAGAGTTAAATCTAATACTTCTTCTCTTATAGCATTAATAAATGTAGGAGAATTACCCCTGTTACAAATGTCAATATTGTTTTGAGATATGAAATCAAAAAGAGACTCACTTCTACTGTTGATTCCTGTACTCTTCCATATAGTGTGATGGGCATTCGCATCACAGCCGATGATGAACCCTTTGTTTTGTTTCCTGCAATGGGCCACGAACGCTGCAACTTCCGGAGGAGGTACATCTCCAACATCGCCAGGAAAATAAGCGGACGCTACATAAATTAATGTTTTTCCTTTCGCAGTTGGTACCTCTAGTGAAATTGCAGCAATGTCCCTTCCGATGAATTCTGTAATAGGTGTATATTTGACATTGCTGTTTACAAGAATTGCAGCTCTTGGAGTGAGCTGATTATCATCGTAAACTAACTTACATCCTGTTGTTTGTATTCCTAATATTTTACGGTTTCTTGTCCATGGCTCTTGTAAAAGCGCCACATCAATTTTGCCCTTTATAAACGTTTTACTTAAGATTGCTGAAGCTGCCTTTGCGTGATGAAGGTTTTCTTGAATAAACTTTATGCTTCTTTGAGTCATTGAGCTGTTTGTTTGTTTGTTTTAATGGTCCACATGCAGTTTTTCCGCCTTTGTTTTGTATTGTGTCTTGCGGGGAAGAATTTGGCGGTATACCAAAGAATCTTCCCCACCCTTAGTAGAGTCCTGGAAAGAATCGATGGACGTTTTGGGGCATTTATCACTCTTATTTTCACACTTTGAAGAGCTGCAAAATACCTTTGTCGCCATCATTGCTTCCTTGCTTTCGATTCTGCAAGCTGGTTGGTTGGGGTCAGCCATTTCAGAGTCTTCTTCTTTTGTACCTTTTCCATGATCATGTATGGGCTGCACTTCGTTTGCCCTAATAGTTTCTCCGATAGGACCTTCCTCTGCGGCCGTTTGCTCACCTTCAGTGCCCTCTGCCTTCGAATTTCGTTTTCTTAAATAGCTTACCTTACCGGTCAGGCTAAGGCCGGGGTGGCCTCTGCTGTACATAGTAGCCGCCTCCATTCCACTCGGTCCATGGCTGCTTGTCTCCAGTTCCGCACTCTGCGTAGGGTCCGCAGATCGTCCTCTACTTGGTCGACCCACCTAGCTCGCTGCGCTCCACGTCTTCTTGTACCGGTCGGATGACTCTCGAGAACCATTTTAGTCGGGTTGCTATCCGACATCCTGATGACGTGACCCGCCCACCGTAGCCTCCCGATTTTTGCGGTATGGACGATGGTTGGTTCTCCCAGCAGCTGATGCAGCTCGTGGTTCATTCGCCTTCTCCACGTCCCGTCTTCCATCTGCACTCCGCCGTAGATGGTACGCAACACCTTCCGTTCGAAAACTCCAAGGGCGCGTTGGTCCTCTGCACGTAGGGTCCATGTTTCGTGCCCATAGAGGACGACCGGTCTAATCAACGTTTTGTAGATGGTTAACTTCGTGATACGGCGAACTTTATTCGATCGTAGAGTTCTGCGGAGTCCAAAGTAGGCACGATTTCCTGCCACAATGCGCCTCTGAATTTCTCTGCTGGTGTCGTTGTCGTCGGTCACCAGTGAGCCCAAGTACACGAATTCTTCAACCGCCTCGATTTCATCAACGTCGATATGAATTCGGGGTGGCGGGCGCGGTGATTCCTCCCTGGAGCCCTTTGCCATCATGTACTTTGTCTTCGACACATTAATGACTAATCCGATTCGCCTGGCTTCACACTTTAGTCGGATGTACGTTTCCGCCATCGTCTCAAATTTACGAGCAATAATATCAATATCATCGGCGAAACCAAGCAGCTGAACGGACTTCGTGAAAATCGTCCCACTCGTGTTTATCCCCGCTCTTCTTATTACACCCTCCAAAGCAATGTTGAACAACAAGCACGAAAGACCATCACCTTGCCGTAACCCTCTGCGAGATTCGAAAGGACTTGAGAGTGTCCCTGATACTCGAACTACGCACATCACTCGATCCATCGTCGCCTTGATCAACCGTATCAGTTTATCCGGGAATCCGTATTCGTGCATAATCTGCCATAGCTGTTCTCGATCGATTGTATCATACGCCGATTTGAAATCGATGAACAAGTGATGTGTGGGCACGTTGTATTCGCGGCATTTCTGCAACACCTGGCGGATGGCGAACATCTGGTCCGTTCTTAAATAGGCCACTCCAAATTTGTAGTCTATTGTAAACTTGCAGTTTTCCAGAGACTTCAAGGAAACATCATCTACAGTGAAAACGAGTTCCACGTGATGTTGTTTTACCACGTATCTCTTAAGAACCCTCCAAGCATCAACTACAAGGCCTTCATTCTGGCTTTCCACAAAGGCGAGGATATCGTCGTTTGTATCCTGTTCGCTTCGTGGGAAAAATCCTACTAATACTTCGGGCCTGGGTATATCTTTCTCCTCAACTGCAATAAGGCATGCATTCTCCCAAGGTTGGATTAGGGAAATTTTAGCCTTTAACCAATTGGCTGTGTCTTGGTTCTTACAGATGACGATCATATGCCCTGGTCGGAACAAACAGTTGCCAAACTTAGGTTTAACGCGCTTTGCGCAGCAACGTTTTTCAGTATTTCATTTTGTGTCATCGTCAGTTGTTGAGTACTGAGTTCTATATTAGGAAAGCCTTCAGGGAGAATGCCAATTCTAATATAGTTCGTCACCTCTGAGTATAATGGTTTATGAGGTCCACTGCCTACAGCTGCCTCTTTAGGATGCCCAAGTAACACAGAAAACATCTTTGGAAATCTCAATTTTGAAAGATGTTTTTTAAGTGTAATATAAACGTCTTAGAATACATTTTGTGTTATTATCTAGCTGTAAATATGTTAGAAGATAACAAACAGTATCGAAAAATATCATTTTTGGTACCATGCATGAAAAACTTTTATATTACAATTAAACAACATAAGAATCTCGCACACGAAATAATTGTCTGATGTTGCAACTCTACGAAGTGGAACAAGAAGAAGCAAACAATTTTTGTGATGGACTAGGAAATTAATAGGATGCTGGTGCCAAAGGGTTATCCGTTTCACAGGTTTCACAGACGGTGAGCGGTTCAAGGCTGCTTCTTTCAAGAACCAGTAGAGCTTTTTACGAATGTACATATAATCAACCATATGCCGTATTTTGCTCTTAAAACCCGTGATCGCGTCTTGGTCAGGCATCCGTCAATGTTCCGTTTAACATTGAACCTGGCCCTATGAGATGAACTCCGGCTTCCCAAGCAGAAAAACTATATTAAAATCCGGCCAGCTAACGCAAACATAAAACAGCAGCCTGAATCTAACTGGCCGCTCCAGCATATCAACGTTCGAAAGACAAATTTTCAACTGTGCTGCTGAAAAAACTGGTTAATCCTGGGTTTCAGGAATCAATCGATGGAAATCAATCGTACATTGCAAGCACTACCGGCACTATTATCAGCTGCTCTTGATGGTTAAACACACTCGACCTTCGGTTGGCATTAAACCCTCCGGGATCCTGTCTCAGGAATCCGATATACTGCTTCGTATCGACCACCTAAAATCCTCCTAAATCCTGTAAACCTCCAACGGGCCACCGCGACCAACAGAAGACGCTTGTGAGATTATTATTGGCAATGTTTTGATATTTTGACAGCTGTTGGGCTGTTAGGAATATAGCTATAAATAAGGTATGTTTACGTTGTAGAGATGTACACAAAACAAAAATATAACTTATTTATAGTTCTGTTCAACAGAAGTTTTTTAGATGTATTACCATTGTAATTTGAACTTATTTAAATCCAAACACTGGAATTGTTGAAATATGTTTTGTGTATTTCACCCAGATTACAATACCGAACAAAAATATAGGTACACAAATTAAAATTTGAAACAAATTGGATTATTTCCCTTGTTTTTTTAAATGACATTATGAAAACTGTTTTTTTTTTCAACTAGAAACTTTTTAATCTTACTTCAGTCGTAGCAAGTAGGGCACCGTACATAAATTACGTAACGTTTCAGGGGGGAATCTTTCGTGGCGTTACGATCCATACAAAAAATTCTAGCTGTTCATACAAAAAGCGTTACAAGGGGGAGGGAGGAGGTCTGAAATGGTCGATTTTGGCGTTACGTAATTTGTGTACCATGCCTATGAGCTATAACTTTGATAGAAATTCAAGTTGATCTCAAAATTTTTGAAGGGTACTGTAAGCTACATGGAAGCTTGCATGGAAGAGCTGCCATATTGCTTTTCATGTAGATTAAGAAAAAGATGTCATCAAACCGCACCATATAATTGGTTCAAAATATAATTTTCAATTCATTTCAATGGCGGCTGAATTATGGATAAGTAAAAACAACTGTTTCACCATAAATCCGAAACCGCAAGAGGAGCATCTCTACTGCTATTGACTGTTAACAATGTCGTGAATTATTGCCGTGAAGATTTTTTTACAAAACGTCATTTGCCATTTATCACTTAGATTTATTTATTTTTTCCAAATTGCAAGAGTATACTTCTACCATTATTTTGCTGTTTTGTTCTATTCATATTCGTTAGTAAAATAAAAGGTATCCATAGGTTGTGATACCTACATATAGCACAAGTAGAACCTATGCATATGCTATGTTATATAACAGTTGTGCATCAGTTATATAGCTTTGAAGTAGCTTAATTGAAACTAATATATATAATTGTATTTTAAAAGTATTTTCCGAGTTGTTTTATTGACACATATCTTAATTTGAGCAAATCGATACATGAAAGTTGGATGGAATGCAATTATTAGTACTAAAAGTGTATTGGAAAACATCTTATACAACCAAAAAGATGTTTTATAAGCCGCCATTTTTTTGCGCTGTTTTCAATATATAAGTGTTCAATATTGTGTTAATAATGCAAGAATAATACAACATAGCTTGTACGAAAAGTGTATTTTAAACTATTATATAGCAAGATGTGTTACTTGGGTCTAGCGACAGGTTATCCTTTTTAGCTTGTTCTAGTCGACCTTGAACTGAGGACCTTACTTGATAAGTGTGTCCTCTATCAATCTGACTAGCAAGCCTTTTTGGAGGATTTGTGTCGCTAGAAGTAGATTCGCTCAGGTCAGCGTTCCTGCGACGTTTAATTGGATCGGGCTGAGGAACACGGAAAGGCTTCTCTGCTAAGACTCGGGCCTCATCACGGCTATGCCCGTGATCAACAAGGTACCTAAACCTCTTTTTTGCAGCTCCATTAAGACGTTTCAGCTTCATGTCCTTTGGAACTACCACGGTGGATGGCACATTAGCACCGCTATCATTACTTATGCCCTTTTTCGAGCCAGAGGTTGTGGCAGAAGCATCTGGCTTCTTTTCCACTGTATTTTTACGAAGAGGTTCTTCAGCAGAATCCTTCACTATTGATGATGACAATAAAGTGACGTTTATTCCATCGTCATAATCATCGTCATCTACAAACATATCTTCTCGATCAGGGGAATTAAGAATAGATGAGGAGCAAGAGTTCAAATCCTCTAAAGAATTACTTTGCAGTTGTTCTTCAACGATATCGATTTCTCTATTGACATCCATTCTACGACGTAGTTGAGTTCTTACTGCACCTTTTACACTCACTTCACATGTTAATCTAATTGATAATTAGTCACTCGCGATTATTGGAAGCGAAATTCACTACTAACTAGCAAAAATAACGGGGGCGATTGAATCTGAATGCAGAAGTATAGCAGGCTTGCCAGAGCAGATCCTCTTAGTAGCAGCTTTGAAATTTTCACTATGGCAAAAGCGGCCAGATAACGTTTGTAGGGGAAAGTAAAGGGAGTTTGTAGGGGCGTTTCAGTCAGTAGGGCACCAGGGAGCCTTGAGGAGATTTTAGGGGGTCTCAGTGGCCAGTCAATTTATATCCCGATGGTAAAAATAAAAATGATTGGCTGCCTGTCTTAATTTCAGCATGAAATGTCAGTTGATTTTAAAACTTCAGCGGGTCTCAGGGGCGTTCCAGATTATCTCAGAGGAAATTTAAGAGGTTCCACGGGGTTTTAAAGGGTACTTGGTGGACTCAGGGGCATTTTAAGAGATCTCGGGGATTTCTCGGTATTTCAGGGGTACTTTAAAGGAACTCAGAAGCATTCCAAGGTATCTCAGGGGGATTCAGGGGATCGCAGGGGCGTTTTAGGTTTCAGAGGGGTACCTTGAGGTCTCAAGGGCGTTTCAGTTCTATACGTACTCCAGGGGTCCTGTAGGGCACTTCAAGGAGTTTCATGGAGTCTCAGGAGGGTTCCAAGGAAGGTTCCAAGGAGAGTTCCAAGGGTTCAGAGGTATACCTGAATGTCTTGGGAGCATTTCAGGGGGAATCAGAAGAGGATCTCCAGGATGCTTAAGAATGCAGAAAGTCTCTGACGGAACGCCCTCTAAGGCTTTTGAATTTTCTCTTTTTATGACCTTTTAAATTCATGCACCTCTAGCCAATGCAATGGCATTAAAAGAGGTTCCAGTGTATCAGCCAAAGTTAGGGATCACTTTCGTAAAACATGTAAAAGTGATTTGTTGATATCTTTTTCATCTTTCGTTTAATAGTAATTCTTCTCAACTCTCTCAAAAGATAATAAACTAAATTTACGTGTCATGCCTAGGGTATTGGTTCCCTTCTTAAGCATCTGGCTCCCATTTTCATCATACGAAAAACAAAGGATTTGAGCGCCGTTTGTTTTGTTTCTTATTTTTGTATTTTTTGTTAGAAGTGAGCACCCACGGAAACAAAAAGAACGAAATCAATCGGTGCCGTAATCGCTTGTTTTCGAATAGGATGAATATGGGAGCGTGAGATTAATGATGGAACACATACCCTATATTCAATAGTTTTCATTCCGTTTTCTGGTGGCGTGGGCCAAATTGGTTAACCCCGTGCTCCTCAAACTCTGTTTTCGCGGCGCACCAGCCACTTGCGGGTTCACTTAAACGAGTAGAAAAAACGAGCCTGCGGCACGTTGCAGCGCCGCGAAAACCAAGTTTGGGAAGCGCTGGGTTAACCAAAATACGAAGCAATTGACCTTTTTCAGAATCAACTACGTTAGAAGTAGGCGAAGGGGAAAGAAGGCGAACTGCAGTTGTACGACAGGTTCATCTCCACAACAAATTGCTACACAATGTAGACTCGTCGCATTGCCATGTGGCAGCGTTTGATACGATTACTTCAGGTGCCAGAAGATCGGGTTCCTCAAGGCAGAAGAATTACGGAGGGTACAATATTTGGGTTGCAAAACGGTGAGTCGAAAAGGAGAGCGTCCAACATAGTTCGTCTCGAGCGTCAGTTCACCAAGGAAATGTGGCTCAAACAGCATCTGTTCTGGGCTCTGGCATCCATCGGCTGAGTATGAAATGCTCCTCCACCGGAAGCTATTCCTAAAGTTGCAGCCCCACCACGGTGGATAGGGGACCTTAGGCCAACATCCTACTGTTTCCGAAACCAGAAAACCGTTGTTGGAAATGAAAGATTACGAACTGATTCAACGGCAACGACTTTTAGCGCGAAACAACGGACAAGAATTGGAACTTGGAACGTAATTAACCCTAGCCCAGCAGGGTAAACTGGCACAACTAGCCAATGAGGTATGCCGTATGAAGCTTGAGATTCTAGGACTGAGCGAAGTCCGTTGGCCGAACTTTGGAGAACACAGATTGGCGTCGGTTCAAATTCTGCTATACTCTGGCCTGTGAGGTGAACACGCTCCTCGCCACCGTGGAGTTGGTTTCCTGCTTAGCGCTGACGCCCACGCTGCGCTCATGAAGTGGGAACCTGTTAATGAGAGGATAATTGTAGCCAGATTCAGAACACCGGTTCGAAACCTTACCATGATCCAATGTAACGCGCCAACCGATGCTGCCGAATTGCAAGATAAAGAGAACTTTTACAATCAACTGAATGCTGTCGTGGATAAGATTCCGAAAGATGATATCAAGATCCTCGTGGACGACTTCAACGTGAAGATTGGTTCCGACAACTCGGACTATGAGCACGCCATGGGACGCCATGGTCTCGGAGAAATGAGAGATAACGGAGCGCTGTTTGCAGAGTTTTGTGGCAATAATGACATGGTGATCGTTCTTTCCTCATCGACCAGAGCACAAAGTGACGGCGTCACGAAAAATAAAATCGACAACATTTGCATCAGGGGCCTTCTTTATGTGCGGAATAAACGTAGCGCCGACGTTGCGTTCAACCAACATCTCCTGATCGGCGAAATCCGACTGTGCATTGCCAGGATCCATCGACAGGAGGAGAAAATCGGGCGCCGGTTCAACACACGGTGACTGGAAGACGCTGCGGTGAAAAGCTTCATCGTCGAGAAGCTAGAGAACAGTGCTTGCGGATATAACAGAAGGTGGAAGCGTAGAAGATCAATGGAACGCCACCAAGAACGCCTTTAATGTCACCGGCAAGACTAATTTGGATGAACTACGCACCCGGAGAAAGCAGTGGGTCACAGGTGATATTGTGTATTCAGTTCAAAGTCGGATTATCCCGACTGTTAGTGAAACTGTTCAGAACAGTCGTCGAATATCGAAGGGATTCTCGATGTATTCTTCAGAAACCAATTAATCAGTAAATTTGTTCAAGCACATCATTATTTCAAACGTATAGGTCTTCAGAATAACAAACATTAGCAATTATCCTGAAAATAATATAAATTGCATTTAGGCTGATACAAATTTATTTTTGACTTTTTGTCCCCCCCCCCCCTTCAAAAATTTTTGGCTGGATTTCGCATTTTGAGGGGGCAGATGAAAAATATTTATCAAAATATAGGGTCTTGCTGAAAATTCTTTAACAAATCCGATGAGTTTTTAATATTTTTTAGAATAAATGCTTTATTATTTTTATCCCCCCCCCCTCGACCAGCCAAAGAGTGGTGGGACAAAAAGTGAAATAAATATTTGTATCGACCTTATTAAACCTCATTTTAAAGTATTTATTGCGAAAAAAAAATTTCATAAATTTGTTGAGTGATAAACATTGCATCTGAACACCCCCCGACTCCTGCGCCAAAAAGCTGGCGGCTTGGCTGCCGGCAACAGCTGATCAGAGCGACCAGTTAGCTGTCCTTGTTCCACCAATTGAATGTTTTTGAAAACGCGTTTGCGCACGAAATCTTTCTCGCTCATTTCTGCTGTCAAATCCGTCACCGACTGGTTCACCGACCGTTTGAAACGGCGACTGTTTAGAATGGTCGTGAACAGTTTGGAACTGGGCGGTTAATACCTGGAGGAAGATAGAGTAGCAAAGGAACGCCAAAGCCGCGATATAGCGAGCGAAAACACGAGGAGCCAAAGCCGTAGCCCGTCAGCGCTATTCGGCTCTCGAGAAGGAAGTGAAACGCTCATGTAGACGGGACAAAAGAGCGTGGCCGGACTCCATAGCCGACGAAGGCGAGAAAGTCACAAACACCGCGACATCCGTTTCCTAAACGATGTTTCACGTCGCCTTAGTGGGACCAAGATGAATGCTACGATGGCCGTGAAAGACACGTCTGGACAGTTACCGACCGACCCGGCTGACCAGTTGAAACGCTGGTTCGAGCACTTTGGAAACCTTTTTCAAGTGCCGGCCACACCGTCAACACCTCAGCATGATCCGTCAAGGGTTCGACGCATTACCCGTGTCAACACCAAAGCTCCATCATTGCAGGAGATAGGAACAGCCATCCGTAGCATGAAATCGAACAGGGCCCCAGGGGTCGACCGCATATCAGCTGAGATGCTCAAAACTGACCCCGTAGTTTCTGCACAACTACTGCATCAATTATTCTGCAACATATGGGAAACCGCGACATTTCCGGCCGACTGGATTCAAGGCGTCTTAGTGAAGGTACCCAAAAAGGGTGACCTGACTGTATGCGATAATTGGCGGGCATCATGTTACTGTGTATCGTTCTCAAAGTTCTCTGCAAACTCTCCGCAACTCTCCGACGGCAGCAAGCAGGAGTCCGTGCCGGACGATCCTGTGTGGACCATATTGTCACGCTCCGTATCATTTTGGTGCAAATCAATAAATTTCAAGAATCTCTCTACCTGGTTTCAATGATTACGAAAACAGATTTCGACCGTCTTAATCACGAATACATGTGGAAAGTCCTCAGGCGCTAGGGTGTCCCTGAGAATATCATTGGCCTCATTGAAGCACAGTACAGGGCATCTTCGTGCAGAGTACTCAGATATTTATTTATTTATTTATTTACTGTTTACGCTACTGTTCCTCATCGTAATCGACGAGATCCTGGTAGGTGCGATTAACCGTGAACCAAATCGTGGGTTTCTGTGGCAGTCCATTACCATGGAGCACCTAAATGGCTTCGAACTGGTTGATGACGTTGCTCACCTAGCTCAACGGCACTGTGGTATGCAGAGTAAGCTCGATGATCTTGCCAATTGCTTCTCGTCGGCAGCTCTTACCATCAACGTCAACAAGACCAAATCGTTGGCTGTAAACACGGTCAACCCTTCCAGCTTTACGGTAGCTGGGCAATCAGTGGAGAATGTTGAAAGTTTCCAATATCTTGGTAGCCAAATGGCGGCCGATGGCGACACCAAGATCGACATAGGTGTAGGGATCAAGAAGGCGAAGGCTGCTTTTGCGAGTTTAAGAAATGTATGGAAAACAACCAGATTAGTCGACGTATTTCAGAACATCCAAGATTATAAATATTTTGAAATATATTTTGCTATGACTTACCTACTTTCATTTTTTGCTTTTATTGTTCCAGATGAATGTCGGAGAACAAACTTATTGAAAATTGGGTGATGCAATGCAATGCGGATTATGTGATATTTTTCACTACGCTAAACTAAAAGGAATTTAAAAAGGTGCTATTTCTGTATAACGTTTATTGTAATAAGGTTTGTACTACGCAACTAAAATTTGAACATGAATGCTTATTTTTTATCAATGATTATGGACTTGGCTCGGTTTGAACCGTTCTTTCCATTTCTGATCTATAAAACGCCTCAATAATGTCATTTGAGACATTTTGTTGTTCGATAATCTTTCCGTGTAGATTTTCCAACAGCGTCTCTACCTTCTGTAATCTTTTGTCAATTTCGGCTTCAGTTTTCTGCATTCTATTACTCATATAGGAACATTGTTGGCTGTTGCTTAGTAATTTTCCTTCAATTTGGGCTAACTTAGAGGCGAAAATGGAGCTCTGTTGCTGCAAGTGATCGATCGGCTGCCATAATTGACCAATCGACGATGTACAATCCAATACAAATCCTTCGCTTTCATTATCGCAATATGATGCCACGGAAATATTCCTATCTGATTTCGTGTCATTAAGTAAACTGTCTCTCCAAGCACAGTTCAGTCGGTTTCCACGCATGTATAGTTGTTTTAGCCCGCGGAAGTGATTGATCGCAAATTGTGTTAACTTGTTGAAATCAATACCAAGATATGAAAGCGAAGGCATGAGCCACCTACATACGTCCAAATGTTTCAACTCGCAAACTGTGTAGGCGATGCGGCGCTGAAGGTCATAAGTCCCAAAGCTGCACGAGTCCGCCCATCTGCATGATCTGTACCGGGAAAACCTCGAAAAACAGACATCCGATGGGTGGTCCAGGGTGCCCGGCCTTTAAGAAAGCCGCAGTGAACAACAAATCACAGTGCAGGTAACGCAGCTGAACCTGAACCACTGTGATGCGGCTCAGCAACTGCTTTGTCAGGCGGTTTCTGAGTGGGAGACGGATATCGCCATCATTTCGGACCCATACCGAGTACCCGCCGGCAACGGCAACTGGGTCACGGATGGGACCAGAAAAATGGCGGCGATATGGACGACGGGTAAATACCCCGTTCAGGAGTTGGTGTCTACTACCTATGAGGGCTTCGTGGTCGCCAAAGTAAACGGGGTCTTCTTCTGTAGCTGTTATGCGCCTCCGCGGTTGCCGATCGAGCAGTTCACGCAAATGCTGGACCGCTTAACGACCGTGCTAACAGGGCGAAGGCCGGTGGTAATAGCGGGCGACTTTAATGCCTGGGCCGTGGAATGGGGAAGCCGTTTCACGAACCAGCGGGGTCAGATCCTGCTAGAAACACTGGCCATCTTAGATGTCGACTTGGCTAATGTCGGTACCAAGAGTACCTTTATTCGAAACGGAGCGGAGTCAATTATTGACGTGACCTTTTGTAGTCCTGGCCTAACAAGTAGTTCGAACTGGAGAGTAGATGATGGCTACACTCACAGCGACCACCTGGCGGTTCGCTACAGTATCGACTACAATAACAGCAGACAGCGGATAGAAGAAGAGGCGGCTGAGCCAAGGCCAACCCAAGTAACACAACATGTCTTATAGAAATTATTTCGACTCCAATATGACCAGTTACGAAGTTTTGGTGTGAAGCAATAAAACCGATTTGCAGACTGCTATACGACTGAAAAAGCGCAGAAGGTGGAGCCTGCGCAACATCTTTGTGATGTCATATTCATGTTCTATATGAATCTGAGCGTACTTGATTATGTATCTTAGTTTGTTTTCCATTATATATTTTCAACAAATTCTGGAAAACAGTGCCTTGACAATCAAGATGTTTTATTGCTGTAAATAATTAAGTTTAAAAATGTCAATAATAAAAATCGGCAACTGCGAAAATCGGCATGCATTAATGATTCTACCAAGCCACTTTAACGCCTAACTGCCTTACTGTGATCATAAATTTTAATGCCAATCATCTTTTACGGTGAAATAGACTATTGTACCCCGATAAAATTAATGCGCCTTATGAATCAGTATTTTTGAAGAATTTTGCATCAAAATAAATATATAGTATTCATCTTATTTTAACACAAAAACTCAAACATGTTTTATTTTTCTCAAGAATTTGTCAAGTTTATAAATACATATAACAAATTATTGAAACATAATAGAATATTTGATAAATATTTAATAATTTAGAAATAAAATAAAATGGCACTCTGTGACATGGCATGATACATGTTTTGGGATATGATTCAAAATTGGCTTGATATTGTTTTTGTGGATAATTTTGTTGTGTTTGTTGTTGGTTCTCATGTTTAATTTGGGGGACGTCCATAAATTACGTCACGCTTTGAGGGGGGAGGGGGGTTCAGCAAAGTGTGACGACCCATACAAAAATTTCAGAGGTCCAATACAAAAAGTGTGACATAGGGGGGAGGGGGGTTGAAAATGGTCGATTTTTGCGTGTCGTAATTTATGGACGTTCCCTTGGCATTTGAACGGTTTGATATCTGTCACGATTTGGAAACACAACAAATATCAAGTATCAAAAAATTATCACAGTTTATACACTGAAGCGGCTCAAAGAGCATTTTGCTCCGTAAAATCGGCCCGAATAGATAATCATATATTTTGTGGTAAAATATATTCCTGTCATTTTTTTATGAAGGTATTCATAACTAAGATTCTGCTCCGAGTATATTTTTACGTAGGTAATAAAAATCGATTCTACATTTCTATGATCGGTAGTGTAGCATGTTCCTGTTCAAAAAAAATGAATGAGGTTTATGTTACACATGTTCTCTATCATACTGCAGAATACCAAAATTTGACTAATTATAAACATACGAAACATACTATGTTTTGTCTAAACATGATTGAAAACAAGTCTTGAACAAGAAACTGCAAATGCTACTCTAATATGACATATAGAACATACTGAGCATGTATGGTAACCAACAAAGTGTACTTAAATAGAACATACCCAGCAAAATCGAAAACAACATGCAATGTTTGTTTGAGAAAACAAAATATATTCTTTAATAGGACTTTTAAATAGAAGATCACTGTGCATAAGTTTCAGGTATCATGAAAACGACTTATCCATGACATAATATGTTTCGAGAAACTTCATAACAACTGCTGTAGGACAAAGTAAATATTTTGCTATTTCGGATTATGTTTTCGGTGTTACTTGGGAAGCCCTCGCAGGTGGAAGACATCATACTTCGACGAAGGGGTATTAAGGGAGGCGCTCCGCCGTGAGCGAAACTTAATCGGTTTAGACGGCGACGAGCTGGTAGCGGTGCTCTCACGTGCGTGTGATGCGACCATGCCTAGGCGAGTCCACCCTAGAAATGGGAGGCCACCGGCTTACTGGTGGACCGACGCGATTGCGGACCTGCGCCGCGCCTGCCTACGGGCTAGGCGGCGGATGCGGCGAGCACGATCAGAGGAAGAGCGAAACGAACGGCGGGTGGTGTTCGCCGCTGCAAAAGCCGCGCTTAAGACCGAGATAAGAGCAAGCAAAAAGGCCTGCTTTGAGGGTCTCTGTCAGAGTGCCAATACGAACCCGTGGGGTGACGCCTACAGGATCGTTATGGCCAAGACGAGAGGTGTGATGGCTCCTACAGAGCAATCTCCAGAGATGTTGGAGGGGATCATTGGAGGACTTTTTCCGCGTCATGATCCTAATCCTTGGCCTCCTTTCGTAGGACAGCCGGGGACTGGGGCTGGCGATGAGGAGAGGGTCACCGATGTGGAACTTGTGGGGATAGCTAAGTCCCTTAGCGTAGGTAAGGCCCCAGGTCCGGACGGAGTTCCGAACCTGGCCTTAAAAGTAGCCATTGCAGAGGCTCCCGAGATGTTCAGGTCTGCTATGCAGAAATGCCTGGACGAGGGAGTTTTCCCAGAAGCTTGGAAGAGGCAGAGCCTGGTACTATTGCCAAAGGCGGGTAAACCACCCGGAGACCCGTCGGCATATAGACCAATATGCTTGATTGACACAGCGGGGAAGGTGCTCGAAAAGATCATCCTCAATAGAATGTTGCGGTTCACCGAGGGCGGAAATGGTCTTTCGAGTAACCAGTACGGCTTCCGGAAGGGGAGGTCCACCGTAGACGCTATCTTGTCGGTTACAAAAACCGCCGAGAAAGCACTCGAGCCTAAGAGGAGGGGAATTCGCTTTTGCGCGGTAGTGACTCTGGATGTAAGGAATGCGTTCAATAGCGCCAGCTGGTCTGCTATTGCCGATGCGCTCTTGCGTCTGGGGAACCGGAGTACCTGTACAAGATTCTCGGAAGTTACTTTCAGAATCGTGTACTAGTCTACGACACGGAGGTGGGTCGGAAGTGCTTTCACATAACCTCAGGAGTCCCGCAAGGTTCCATCCTGGGTCCGGTGTTATGGAATGTCATGTACGACGAGGTGTTGAGGTTAGAGTATCCAGTGGGAGTGGTGATTGTCGGATTTGCCGACGACATTACGCTCGAAGTCTACGTCGATTATGCCTGTAAAAGAGCCTCCACAGCTATTTCGGCACTGTCCCGGATGATGTCCAATAGCTCTGCGGTGTACGCCAGTAAGCGCAAGCTTCTGGCTATTCTTGCTACGTCCATACATGTCAAATGAAAGCTTTGAATTTATAAATTGTGGGAAAAATGCAAGAACCGGACAGCCAAAATAACTAGCTAATTCCAAAACTGATTTGCATAGTAGATATATTATTTTTGTCCTTTCTACACCATAACCATGAATACCAAGTACTTCGGAGCTAATTTATTCGACTGATTAAGAGATATTAGACAAAGTGCATCTCGCTGATTTTCTTATCCATTTGTTAATCGATTCAAGATCTTTTGGCAGTTAACAAAAGATATAATATTCCAGAACATGTAAGCTATTTTTTAAAAATTTCACACAAGATTCTAGAAGGTGTCTTGCATTTCTGGTAGTTTAGTCCATGGTCCATGATGCTATTTTGGAAACCAATCCATTAGATGCCAAATCCACAATATTTTCTAGAACTTTTGGTCCATTGCACAAAATAAATATGTTAAATACGAATAATACAACAATAGTTATAATAAGTGTAAGAAGGGTTATGTTCACCATAGGTGGATTAAATCGGTTTTTATATATATAGATGGAATATCCCTTTCGTGACGAACCAGCACAATTGTGCTGTTCAGCAATATCAGGTTTGCATATTTTTTCATCTCTTTAGTCTTTGTTTTGTGTGATGTAAACTGTTTTAATAGTTGAGCCATTGTTTATTCTTGTATGTGTGCGAAAAAACTTTTGTTTACGTTCCATGTGTGATTTACCATAATAAATTGACCAAAAAGTGGACAAAAACCGTAAAACATGAAAAAGTTTTAACTGTCGCATATTTTTCATTTCCGATTTATCTAGGTAGTCAAAGCAAGAAATCGAAAATTAAAGAGTAGGTCTTCCAAATGTGGAACAAGAATTGTTGATTTGTTGGCAAATTTAAAAGTTCTAGAGAGCTAGAATTGAGCCATTTGTATGGAAATTTCACTTTTTTTAGCTCCGTCTCGAAAGGGATATGTTACATGCTATTTGTACATGATTTCGTTACTTTTAGAACATTTTAGTTTTCATATTGCATTTAATATTTATTATAGTCGCAAAAACCTTTTCCCGTACATTTTGCAGCTTCCATCCCTCCAGTCGAACATTTTCCCATACTAAGTTTCGTACAGTGCGGAAACGCAACCAATTTTACACCCAAACTCTGCACAGATGTTTCGAACGTTCCGGTTTGATGCGATTAAATTTCATTTTTCCCATGCAACGTTGACCAAGTCTAATGATGCACATTGTTGGCTATTTCGATGGAGGATTGGTTTTGACTAATACCCCATACTTACTCATGAATGTAGGAGAAAAGTTCAAACTTCTTGAGCATGGGGAAGCACAGCGACAGGCAGAATAAAAGAAAAATGAGGATTGTGTGATATTCCCCACTACGCTTAACTCCAAGATTTGTGGAAAAGTGATTCTTGTGTAGATCGTTTATTAAAAAAGATTGTAATTTGTAACAACATGTAATCATACTTAGGATAACACTGACAAATAAAATTTGAACATAGGTACTTATTTTTCGCGAAAATCATGAAGTTTTTTTGGTATTATATGTACTCTCAATCTCAGCTCTATAAATGGCCTCGATAATATCATTGGAAACATTTTGTTGTTCAACTATCTTAGAGCTAAGCTTTTCCAGCAGCTCCTCTATCTTTTCAAACCTTCTGTTGATGTCGGCTTCAAGTTTCTGCACTCTGTTGCGGAATTTAGAAAATTGTTGGTGGTTGTTCAATACTCTCCTTTCAATTTGGGCAAAACTGGAGTCCAAATTAGAATTTTTCATCTTTAAACGTTCGGCTGAATGCGAACTGTCCTCAGTGTGAATGGAATTTTGCGTTGGCAACTGATCAATCGTCGACGGACAGTCCAATCCAAAGGCATCCTTGCTATTTGTGTCGCAAGTTAACCCACCATCAGTCGCTTGCGTGTACTGAGTACACGTATCTCAGAAAAATGCAAAAAAAATAATCGAAATTCGCACCAAATTGAACCGGGTGTTGGTCCTATTCCAAGATCCACTCTTCTTCTTGTTAGTAAGGCAGAAAAAAAAATGAAAAAATGCACGGAAAGTACTCGAAAAATTCTAACCTCACATTTTGAATGTGTACTCAGTACACCGGCGCGACCGCTGGTGTAACTTTTTTGTGAACCAGACCGTTACACGAGCGGTCGCGTCGTGTACTCAGTACACGGCATACGCTTTCAATTATGGTTTATGTGCTTTACTAGATACAATGTTGGTGTCTTCAGCAAAGATGTCTGTAGTGATCGTGTATTTTACCGCGTGTAATTTTACCGCGGATCGATCACGGATACCACAATGTCCAACTGGATAATGCGCGTCTGGTAGTGGACATGTGGAACCGGTCAACACGATCTGGTCCTGTCCCGGGTGTCGGAATGGCCCTCGCGGGAACCTGTTTCGTGGACATTTTAGTTATGGCACCAAAACTTGGCATGCGACGGCTCTATCTTCATGATTTTCCATATCCATTATTTTGGTAACCATGAAAATGACCAGTGACCTCCCTGGCCAACCCGTGGCCACCGGAATGTGCCCTGGAGGAACCGAGGACATTTTGACCATGACACCAAAACTAGGCATGCGACGGCTCTATCGTCATGATTTTTCATAACCATTATTTTAGTAACCATGAAAATGACCAGTGACTACCCTGGCCAACCCGTGGCCACCGGAATGTGCCCTGGAGGAACCTGTTTCGAGGACATTTTGACCATGACACCAAAACTAGGCATGCGACGGTTCTATTTTCATGATTTTTCATATCCATCATCTTTATAACCGAAAAAAACTGCGAGTGACCTCTCTGGTTAACCCGTGGCTGCCAACCATGCAAGGGCTCTATCTCCATGATCTTCATCTTCTTCTTTTTTGTGTAACGTCCATACTGGGGCAAAGCCTGATACTCAACTTAATGTTCTATGAGCACTTCCACAGTTATTAACTGAGAGCTTCCTCTGCATATGATCATTTTGCACGTGTATAGCGTGTGGCAGGCACAAAGATACTCTATAACGAAGAAAGCTAAGAAAAAAATCCATTACAAAAAGTTCCAGTACCGACCGCGAATCGAACCTGCCACCATCAGCATGCATATACTGAATAATCACGCCTTCACAACTGTGGATATAGTGGTTTTCTATCGTCATGATGTTTCATGTACATCATCTTTGTAACTGTGAACAGTGCCAGTCATCTCTCTGGTTAACCTCTGGCCACTGGAATTTGCCCTGAAGAAACCTGTTCCGAATACATTTTGCCCATGGCTCCTCATGTTTTTTCACCTTCGTTGCCAAAATAGGACCAGGGATGGCATTCACCATTTGCAAAGAGTTACATTCACTTGCTACTATCTCAGTTCATAAGCATGCTATCGAAAAACAATGTATGGATGACTTTTACCTTGTAGTTTTATCTGAAAGTTTGCCGAATATCATAAGGGTCGCACACGCATGCTTAACTCGTGAGCGAGCTGTGAAAGCAACTCTCCACGCCGTGAATGTAAATTACATTCACGGCGTGGAGAGTTGCTTTCACAGTTTGCTCACGAGTTAAGCATGCGTGTGCGACCCTTATGATATTCGGCAAACTTTCAGATAAAACTACAAGGAAAAAGTCATCCATACATTGTTTTTTGATAGCATGCTTTTGAACTGAGATAGTAGCAAGTGAATGTAACTCTTTGCAAATGGTGAATGCCATCCCTGCTCGTGGCCACTGAGGGTAACGGTTACCAAGACAATGAATATAAAAATTATGAAGATAGAGCCGTCCTCTAACATGTTCCTGTGGCCACGGGTTTTTGCTAGGTATCGCTCAAGTAATTTCCGTTCAGTTCATTATTTTTTCTTTACCGGAATGATCAAGAACTTCAACACAGAGAGCTTCATTTGATTTGACGTACCTTCTCAGTTCCGTACTGGAGTCAAGAAAAATCTAAAGCTTCCTCATTTCTCGAGCGATTCCTTACCTGAATTTTCCACGCATCGAGATAGGCCAAAAAATCTTGCGAACTGCGTACTTCTTATAATGCAAGGACGCTGCACAGTGGTTCCACCATAGGTCTAAACCTTTGACCACAATCAACTGTGATATCAATGTGGTAACATAAAGTTTATTGATTTTTTTTTCTAATTTCAGTCGTTTGCATTCATCACTCTACCATCCAACATGTATTTAGTTGATTGTGTTCAATTCTTATATGGTTGAAAACGATGTAAATGTAAAATTTAGATGCTACTTCATCATCTTATTTGAATAAGTGTGACTGGTTTATGATTTTACAAAAAATGTTTCCATTTACGATCTCTTCGGACGTTTTTTTTAAATAAATCTTCCCTATAATATTAAACAATGATTTACTGACGAATTCAGTAGTAATTTTTATACATTGCATTTCACTATTCTTAAGCAGCTGTGAGTACCGTGGATCGCCCAAACTAATATTAGTATACATTCATAACTCGATATAACGTAACAACATTTTTATGTTCGTTACGATACATCAAAGTGACGTTATATCGAAGCCAAAAAAGAACCCCTCCCCCCCCAAATTATGTTATTCACTCAACAATGATTTTTAGCCTTGTTTAATTTTTTTTTCATTGTTGTATTTTATATACCTATCTTCAAAAATCAACTTTATAGTATACCTTTTTATATCTAACTATTTAAACCAATATCGCATAAAACAAGATTATTTTTCATTTTTACATTCCGAACTGCTCAAGCGTCAAACGTTACCTGTTCATGTGATTAAAAGTAACAAATCCCCTAGCAGGTAGCGTTGGAGTGTACATCATTTCATTTTCAGCAGTGGAAAATTCAATGTTTCCTATACATACGATAATGCCTCCTTGAATTCCTCTTGAGATTCCTCCAAAATTCACTCGGGAATTCACCCAGGAATCTCTTAATGAAATACCTTCTGTGATTTATCCTGAAATTCTCGAAGGAGTTCCTCTGAAATTTTTTTTTTTCAAGGATTCAAACTCCTCCATTTATTCCTATATGCTTTAATCTGCTAGGATTCCTCTAAAAAGGGCTTTGAAATAGGACACAATTGGTAAAGTACTAGAATTGTAGTAATGAGCTGAATTTGTGTATGGTAAGAAGGTCAATTCTTCGTTTCTGCAATGAAATGGTGCAAAAAGCGTGCAGTATAATTATGCCTTGCCTAATTTGATGCTGTTTGATGAAAACTATGGATAACTATGTTATTTATGTTGCAAGAAATGGAGAAAACAACAACACTGTTGCCCAAATTTTTGCTCAAACAGCATCAAATTAGGCAAGGAATAATAGTACCCACGCTTTTTGCACCATTTCATTGCAGAAACGGAGAATTGAACTTCTCACCATACAAAAATTCAGCTCATTACTACAAATCTAGTACTTCACCGATCTGTCCTATTACTCCAAAAGTTCTGGATATGATTCCTCCAGGAATTTCCCCTGTGGCTTCTCTAGGATTCCCCATGGGATTCCAGAGATTTTTGCAAGGATTCATCCTGCCATTTCCTTTAAAATTTCTACTGGGATTCTCCCAGTTATGCCTGCAATGCTCTAATACCTTCCTGCTCAATAAGTATTTGCTGAGATTCACCCAGTTATTCCTGCTGGAACTTATTCTGCACATTGCAGGAATTAAACGGCTACGCAGTCTTCAATACGGAAAACGAAGTTTATTGTTTGCCAATAAACTTCGTTTCCGTATTGAAGACTGCGTAGCCGTTTAATTCCTGCAGTAAACTTCTCAGTCGATCCACCAAGAGATTCTGCACATTTTGAATTCTTTTCTAAATTTTTTTCAGGGATTTCACCGGTAATTCTTCCGAAAACTCAGTATATCGGCAAAAACCACCAGGAATTTCTTCAGAGACCCATTCAAAGATTGCTGGTTCCAGGAAACCCTGTTGAATTACTCCAGGGATGCCTCATTGATTGATTTGTCTTTATTAAAGAGACTTTCAGCCCTTGGTAAGAGGGATGCCACATTTTCTTTCAAAGCATTGCCGGCTGGTTACTAAGATGCTGGATATGAAAAATCATGAAGATAGAGCCGTCGCATGCCTAGTTTTGGTGTCATGGTCAAAATGTCCTCGAAACAGGTTCCTCCAGGGCACATTCCGGTGACCACGGGTTAGCCAGGGAGGTCACTGGTCATTTTCATGGTTACTAAGATGATGGATATGGAAAATCATGAAGATAGAGCCATCGCATGCCTAGATTTGGTGTTTTGGTCAAAATGTCCTCGAAACAGGTTCCTCCAGGGCACATTCCGGTGGCCACGGGTTAGCCAGGGAGGTCACTGGTCATTTTCATGGTTACTAAGATGATGGATATGAAAAATCATGAAGATAGAGCCGTCGCATGCCTAGTTTTGGTGTCATGGTCAAAATGTCCTCGAAACAGGTTCCTCCAGGGCACATTCCGGTGGCCACGGGTTAGCCAGGGAGGTCACTGGTCATTTTCATGGTTACTAAGATGATGGATATGGAAAATCATGAAGATAGAGCCGTCGCATGCCTAGATTTGGTGTTTTGGTCAAAATGTCCTCGAAACAGGTTCCTCCAGGGCACATTCCGGTGGCCACGGGTTAGCCAGGGAGGTCACTGGTCATTTTCATGGTTACTAAGATGATGGATATGAAAAATCATGAAGATAGAGCCGTCGCATGCCTAGTTTTGGTGTCATGGTCAATATGTCCTAGAAACAGGTTCCTCCAGGGCACATTCCGGTGGCCACGGGTTGGCCAGGGAGGTCACTGGTCATTTTCATGGTTACCAAAATAATGGATATGGAAAATCATGAAGATAGAGCCGTCGCATGCCTAGTTTTGGTGCCATAACTGAAATGTCCACGAAACAGGTTCCCGCGAGGGCCATTCCGACACCCGGGACAGGACCAGATTGTGTTGACCGGTTCCACATGTCCACTATCAGACGCACATTATCCAGTTGGACATTTTTGCTGAAGACACCAACATTGTATCTAGTAAAGCATGTAAACCATAATTGAAAGCGTATGCCGTGTACTGAGTACACGACGCGACCGCTCGTGTAACTTTTTTTGATGCGACTGATGGAGGGTTAACGGCCTCATTTTATTAGATTTCAGACATCTTACATTTTCGTGTTGTTCTCTGTTTTAGCTTCAAATTTTCCGAAACTGTTCCGCTAGCACTGCATGTTATTCTATTTAGGTTTTAATCAATTATTAATACGGCAAATTGTAGTTCATAATTTTTAACTTACTCTTAAGGATAAATTAACAATTCTTGACTGTGATCTGGACTGTGTACTGTGCGATACTGAAACCACCTTAAACGTCTGCAATTCGAGTAAGATTTCAATATTACTTTAGTACAAACTATCTTCCTTCACAACACCTCAACTGAATTTAACTTACTGTAATTTACAAATTCAATTAATGACAAATTTGCACTCAATTCACCACTGACTTGACTTCAATTTCCATTCTGCTGGAGCACTCGGTCAGGTATTGTTTTAGTCTGATTTATGCTCCTGGTGACACTTCGCCACGCTGTTTGCTGTCTGACGACTATGCTCCGGCTAACTGACATTGACAACCTTGGGCGGTACTGAACTCACTCAACTGCAGTACGAGTATGCTCAGTGATTCCGCAACAAAAAGAATAAACATCTTCATACGATACTCACCAAGTATTTAACCTTTGAATTATCTATATAAATTTGCATTCAATATGTTGTATACTTATAGTTCTAGCGACAGAAGTATTCCGGTGTAATAAATTTTAGTTTGCTTCCGCAATGACTCAAACAAGAAACAAATATTGTAAATTTTAAAAGAAACCTAACCTCTCAAACACATAGAGAATGGAATGTAGTTTTTGTGACTAATTCACTTAGGTTCAAGTAATTTTGTGATAATTTAGGAGTGGCTTCCATAGATTTGTAGCTTGTATTCACTTTTCAGCTATGAATTCTATAAATAAAAAGAAAATGGGGGCATATGTGAGCAATGGTCGGAAGCTCATACGAGATTACCTTGGTATGGGGTGACCCTAACTTGATTTTTTTTGGCTCCCCCACATTGTTCAATTTATGGCAATGAGAAGGCAAACTCTCTCTCGAAGGTCGGTGCACCACAGGAAGGTGAGAACTACGAATTTTTCCATTTTGTTCGCCAAAGTACCTACTCTTCAAAGTTCACATTTAAATTTCAAATTATTTGCGAGATGGCCGAATGGGACGGTAGATACATTTCTTTGATGTCAAGACCTATGTCCAAATGCGCCTGCTAACATTATTACTAGTGGATATTCAGAGAAATTCAAACTTCTGTAAAATTGAGATGCTGATCAAACAATAAGGACGAAAGACGGGTTGTGTGATATTATTTTCCACTACGCTCAACACAAAGATTTGTAGAAAAGTGGTTCTTCTGCACAACATTTATTTGTAAACTAAATTTACGATTTCTAACGACATCTTACACGCAGAAAAATGAGACCTGTTTAAAACAATAAAACACATGGTTGATTTTCAAACTAAGCATTTACTTATTCCAAAGTTATATTTCTTTATTCTTACTTAGAGTTTATCGATCAAAACAATCAATTCCTATCATTCCATTCAACGTTAAAATCTTCATTTGTTTCAACAAAATGGGGACCATAAACATGGCCGGGAAGCACTCACACATCTTTAAAATTTTTACCCTAACATCGCCACAACGAAGAAAGTATAGCAAATCCATCACTCCAACTTCCAAGTGCAGTTTTGACCGTGGTGGATAACGCGCAGGCACTCAAGACACCATCCAGAAAAAGTTGATCGGTTTGGATTTTTTGCCTTTTTTATTCGTTCTCGCTTCCATCCGCTTGCCGAGTGTCTAAAAATAGATTTCCGAGCTGCCGTCACCTTTCCGGCTTTGTTAATGGCAAAAGTGCAGTCGTTTAAAACAATATATTTTTTTATGTTGCAACTACAAAATTTCTGTTTGTTCTAACAAACTGTCGAAAATTTCGGCAAATGAAAATATTTGTATTATCAAACAATGGAACAGTTTAGTTTGAACTAGAAATCAGTTTGTCGCTATAGCAAACTGCAAAATCGGTTGATTTGAACTAGAATTCAATTGTGTTTACTATTTATTTTTCTGCGTGTAGGACAAAACTGACAAATAAAATCCAAACATGAATACTTATTAATCGCAAGGATCATGGACTTTTATTGGTACTATATGTTCTCTCAATTTCAGCTCTATAAATGGCCTCAATAATGTCATTTGAAACATTATGCTGTTCAACGACCTGTTTACTAACATGTACCAGCAGTTGCTCCATCTTTTGTAATGTATTGTTGATTTCGGCAATTTGTTGGCTGTTGTTCAACGCAGTGCCTTCAATCTGGGCTAACCTGGAGTCGAAAGTGGAAATCTGCTGCTTCAAATGATCGGCTGTCTTGGAGTTAAGATTTTCCAGCAGCGCCTCCACCTTTTGAAATCTTTTGTTCATTGCGGTTTCAAGTTTTTGCACTCTGTTGCTCAAATCTTTGTTTAAAACTTTTCGTTCAATTTGGTCTAACCTGGTCCTGAATTTGGAATTTTGCTGTTTCAAATGATCGATTGTCTGAGATTTCTCTGCAATTTGAGTGGATATCTGCTGCCGCAACTGATCAACCGTCGATGGACAATCCAATCCATAGACACTCTCGCTTTTTCTGTCGCAAGTGAACCCACGCTGAACTGTTAAATCTGTTCTGCCTTTTAGTAAACTATGTGCCCAAGCACAGTTCAATGGGTTTTCAGTTATGTTTAATCGTTTTAGCTTCCGGAAATGGTTGATTGCGAAATGTGTCAACTCATTATCAACTAGATTAAGGTCGAACAGTGAAGTCATGTTCCAACTACATACGTCAATATGTTTCAATCGATTGTGTTCAAGACTCAAGCTAGTGAGCGATGGCAAACTCACCGATCCATGATTGTAAATGTGTTTTATTTTATTAGAAAATAGATCAAGAGTTTCCAAATTGTCCAAACCATTAAGTTGGTCAAGTAAAACTGTTTGTATTTGATTATCATTAAGTTCTAAACGTTTCATTTTTTTCAATTGACTAATGTTCTCTGGAATACGTGTCAATTTGGCGTGGCTACACTTAAAGCTTTCCAGCTGGTAGTACTTCCCATGCTCAATGATGACATGTTCCGTAGATGTGAAATTCAACTCAATTTGCGATAATTTAGGGCTTATGTGAATTGTTTTAACGCTTCCACCATAAAAATGGGTATGAATGCATTTCTGGAATTGATCAGTGAAATTTTGTGGGAGTATGTCCACCTCAATATCTATAAAATACAACGATTCTTTATCTGGAATGTTTCCCATTAAAGCAGCACCAGCGGGCCAATGGAAATAACTTATATCAACTGCATTTTGCTGGTATACACTTGGTTGCACAGCGAACGGTTTTATTCTTCCAAATGTAGCGATGAGAAGCAGCCTGTAAGGAAGAGAAGCAAGTCATCATCAGTCAACTCTTACAATCCACTCTCTAAAATAAAAACTCTCATTTTTGAGTAACACTTATGCCGCACAGGGACTGTGTTGGAAACACACATTTTTTTAAAATTGCTCGTACGCTCACATTTTTGCAAAATATTAATATTTTTCGGTATTTGAAGGTGGTTTATAAACCCAGTGAGGTTGCCATGTCGAAATTATTGCACAATACAGGCTCATGTGAGCGTACGAGCAATTAAAAAAAATGTGTGTTTCCAACACAGTCATGTGCGGCATGGATGTTTACTAAAAATGTGCAGGCCGAACACATTTTTGAGCGTAGCCGTTTTTGCAGGCCCCTGGCATGAATGAAATATATCGTAGCCAACATCCAACTGCCTTATACTCATATTCGTGAAAATTGAAACGAGCGTGTAAACAACAAACGCACCTTTTGTTTGATGTTGTGAGCCACACACGAAATCACATTCACTATGCGTGTTTGTGGGGTTGATTTATTCAACTAATCGCATGCTCCTCTTACCGTACATTAATATTAAAGCGAGTTTAAAGTGTTTTGTGATCATAACAGGTGGAAAAAATGATTCCAAAAACTGATCAATAAACCAAAATAAACGTTAAACAAAAAATTGTTTATGTTTTCGCATTTGACAGTGGGCGCTATTTATTAGCGCCCAGGACATCCTGTCTACCATGATTCCAATGCATTGATATAGGCCGTGTCAGGGGCCTGCGTTTTTGCGTGCATAGAGAACAGGCCACAGAGAACAGACGAACATGCTCCAACAAAAATGCTCGACAATCTTGTGTAAAGAAAAAACAAGCTCAGTAGCGACATCGACGGACTTTCCCACCATAAAACTCGTTTCGACACTACCCAAGTAACCAGTAAGCATTTAAAATAGCATTCCTTCAGCATTATAGTAGCCTTTACGACAAGGTGTTTAATGCTAATTAGCCATATATGCGCCTATAGTGCTACCTCACAGCAGGTTTTGGCAAAATAACGGGCTGTCTTAGTGCTATCCCTTCAGGAACGTCGTGACGAAATGTCAAAGAAGCGTAACGCCTCGTCGAGCAAAAAAAACAAAAATAGATTGACGGACGATTGATCGTCCTTCCATATTCCAGCCGGTGCTAGGTGGTACTTTTTTGCTGATTTTTGTAGTGATGTAGGTTTGAACTTACGATCAGGAGATTGATTAAATCATATCTGCTTCTGATTCAGTTGCTCCTGATCCACGATGCTAAAGCTGTCCCGGTTGCGTGCGTTGATTTAATCGCCAATATAAAGAATGATCCGATAACAGCTTCAGATTCAACATCCAAAACTTGTTTTAATTGAGATATTTCATTGTGGTAGAGCATTACGATCCCTTCTTTCAAATGTCTGTGGAATAAGATTGGTTCTTCCCTCTTTCAAACAATCCTATGATCCACCAAAGCATCCACCTATTCGGCACATATTTTCCGACGAAATGATAAATAATTGGTGATTTTTTTATGGACAAGTTGCCAATCCAATCCACCTGCAGTAATGTTTCCTTAGGTGCTTTTGGATGAGTAGGGGAAAATGAAGAAACAAATAAGATACACAAATTTGTAAACAGAAGCATAGGCTCTGTAAGAGAGAGACAAAATGTGTTGCCAACTGCGTAACATATCTCCCAACCTTTTTGCCTCTAGCATTTAAAAAGCAGTTGAAAAGCATTCTGTATGCTCCCAAGTGAAACCACTTCAAGCAGTTGAAATGCTAATTAACAGCCGAAAGCTTTTGAGCAGCACAGCTTATGCTAACTAAGGGCAGCTATGCATTCGAACTGCTTATGTAGGGCAGCAAGCAGTTGAAATGCGTGATACGGGCTGATACACGGCTTATTCAAATGCTTAGTGGTTACCTGGGTATGATGGCGCTTACTAAAGAAATATGTGTATATCTAGGACACCCTTGAAGTTTCCTACTCGAAAACTGAGCTGAATTTGCTCAAAAAACAAGATGGTTACACGGTCAGAAAATTCACACAAAACTGAGCTAAAGTGGGACAACTCAAAATTGAGTAAATTTTTTTCCAGCGCTAGCGCTGGCCCAAGTGCGAAAATCTCATCAGTTTAAGCTGTATAATATTCTTGCTGATGTGAAGAATATTATACGGCTTAAATTGGTTGGATTTTTGTACTTGGGCCAGCGCTATCGATGGAAATGCAATTTACTCATTTTTTGAGCTGTTCCAGTTTAGCTCGGTTTTGTGTGAATCTTACTCATTTTAGAGTAACATTTTCTTAGCGTGTATGATTATTTACTAATTCAACAACTAAATTTGGGCTACCCATTGATATTTAGTCACAGAGAACAGACGTCTAAGTTCATGAAGTGCAGTTGTGTAAAGAATTGCAACGGTTGTTTTGAAATAACTGGCAATGTGGCCATTATGCGGCGCTGTCACATTTCGAATCGCGGTGCAAATTCTCCGATGTTTTATCTTCTGGCGCTAGTGTCGCCAAGTGTGCACCCCAATATAATTCCACCCAGCGATTGTGTGAACTTACTAGGGAAAGAATAATTGTATTGTTGTTCAACTCATTTCTAATTGAAAGTAGTGAAATTAATTTTCAATGGTTTGCTCAAATTTTGTTTCTAACTTAGTAAAATAATCATACACATCTTGTTATTTGAGCAAATACAGCATAATCTCTGAGTAGGAATATTTAAAGATGCGCCAGTGAAATATTTCTTAATTTAGCGCCATCATGGTGTCGGAAGGAGCTTTTAGGTGGGAAAGTCACCGTCGATGTCGCTACTGCGCTTGATTTTTCTTTACACAAGATTTTCAAGCAATTTTGTTCGAGCATGTTCGTCTGTTCTCTGTGATTTAGTTTCACTACTTTCAATTAGAAATGAGTTGAACAACAAAACAAAAAATATTTCCCTTGTAAATTCAACACACTCACTCGGTGGAACTATATTGAAGCACAGAGAACAGACGAACATGCTCGAACAAAATTGCTTAAAAATCTTGTGTAAAGAAAAAACAAGCTCAGTAGCGGCATCGACGGTGACTTTCCCACCTAAAAACTCGTTTCGACATCATGATGGCGCTTACTAAAGAAATATTTCACTAGCGCATCTTTAAAATTTTCCTACTCAGAAACTGTGCCGTATTTGGTCAAATAACAAGATGTTTATGATTATTTCACTAATTCAACAACAAAATTTGGGCAACCCATTGATAATTAGTTTCATCTCTTTCAATTAGAAATGAGTTGAACAACAATACAATTATCACAGACAAACAGACGTAACTCTTGGAGGAAATTCATCAAAAACTTTTGCCCGGTGTCATTTTCATGAGCGCACTGCCACCTGTTGGTAGAACCGCGCGCGACACTGTCGGCCATGATGGATTTCTATTTGACGTTTTGCTGACACGCACACTACTACACAAATTGCCTGTAATTTTCGATTGCATCATTCAGCAACGTGTACACTGGCAAATGTCAAAGCGATCGAACACTAGCGCATCTGGTGGAACGATCGCGCAAATCAAATGAAATTTGAATTGACCGTTAAATGCATATGCCAAGCCGTTTTGAAGAGTGTTACGTCTGTTTGTCTGTGCAATTATTGATTTTCCAAGTAAATCCAACACATTCTCTCGGTGGAGCTATATTGGGGTGCACACTTGGCAACACTAGCGCCAAAAGGTAAAACAACGGCAAATTTGTACCTCTTTTTGAAATGTGACAGCGCCACGTAATGGCCACATTCCCAGTTATTTCAAAACAACCGTTGCAATGCTTTACACAACTGCACCTCATGAGCTTGGGCGTCTGTTCTCTGTGATTGAAGTGCACACTTGGCGACACTAGCGCCAAAAGATAAAACAACGACAAATTTGCACTCCGATTCGAAATGTGACAGCGGCGCGTGATGGCCACATTCCCAGCTATTTCAAAACAACCGTTGCTATGCTTTACACAAACGCACTCAATGAGCTTGGACGTCTGGTCTGTGTGAACAGACGTCCAAGTCCAAGCTGAATTTTGTGTGATGAAATATTTCATCGGCAACACAAGTGGCAACATCGTGACGCTGCAACCGGCAAATTCCTTATAATTATGTTATTCACCAATTGAAATGTTCTAAATCACCACTAGCTGTATTGATCTTCACTCAGAAATAAAAATATACACGGAATTACTATTATTTATGCATTTTGTATCCGCATCTTTTTCACTCTCTATCTGTTTTCATGCTATCTGCCGTTTAGCCTGGGTTGAAGAGAAGTGTTTCGTCAACCCAGGCGAAGCACCAAATAGCATGAAAACAGAAAGAGAGTGAGAGAGATGCGGATACAAAATGCATAAATAATAGTAATTCCGTGTATACTTTTATTTCTGAGTGTTCTCTAGAATTTTTAGCATTTCAACGAACTTCCACAGACAAACAGACGTAACACTCTTCTAAACGACTTGGCACATGCATTTAACGATCATTTCAAATTTCATTTGATTTGCGCGATCCTTCCACCAGATGCGCTAGTGTTCGATCGCTTTGTCGTTTGCCAGTGCACACGTTGCTGAATGATGCAAACAAAAATTACATGCGCTTTGTTTAGCAGTGTGGTTGTTAGATAAACGTCAAATCGAAATCGAAATCCATCATGATCGCAGTGTCGCACGTGGTGCTACCAACAGGTGGCAGTGTGCTCATGAAAAAGACACCGGCAAAAGTTTTCGAGGAATTTTCTCTAAGAACTACGTCTGTTTGTCTGTGGAGCTTCTCTTCCACATCCATGGAGGTTGCGCGCCAGGGTATGATGCGTGTTGGGCGCTTTGCGAAGATTAAACAGTGCACAAGTTGCGTGCCAATTGCCTTTGCGCCACATTTTGCACTAGCTCAATCTCTTTTAATCAGTTATGTTATGAAGTATAAATATCGGTGCCGGTAATTATTCAATTGTTGCACAATATTTCCAGTCAAAAAGATGATCAATATTTTAAACAAAAATCTCTTGGCGCGAACCGTTTTGACACTTGTTTATATACAGCAAAGTAAATCAATGAATTCCAAGAGTTTCTCTACCTGGTGTTCATTGATAACGAAAAAGCTTTCGACCGTCTCAATCACGGAAACATGTGGGAAGCCCTCAGGCGCAACGGTCTCTCTGAGAAAATCATCGGCCTCATTGAAGCACAGTACAGGGCATTTTCGTGCAGAGTACTGCACAACGGTGTTTTGTCCGATCCCATCCGGGTCGTTGCTGGAGTGAGGCAATGATGTATACTATCACCGCCACTGTTCGTGGATACCAAATCGTGGATGGCTGTGGCAATCCATTTCCATGATGATGATGATTATGATGATGATGATGATGATGATGATGATGATGATGATGATGATGATGATGATAAAAGTGTACCCACCATCAGCGCAAGGAAATGATCTACGTGATGGTTTGTTGATGTTTGTTTGTGCTTATTGAGTTTCGGCTGTTATGATATGGAACTTTGGGAGATGGCTTAGCAGTAGCGTGGCTCAAAATACAACATGTCAAAAAGTTCGATGGGCCCCCTTCTCATTTCGTTCTATATGACGCCACGATGCTCTGGTCAAATTTTCAGCTAAATCCGTTAACATTAGGGCGGTGCTTAACTCATTTGAAGTTTTTATGGGAGTTTGTATGGGCTTGTTCACAAATGTCATAACGCTGGAGGGGGTGGGTGGGTGTCCCTCATGGTGTTACAGCTCGAACAAAATAAAATTTTCCCTATATAAGCAGTGTTACGAAGGGGTGGGTGGGTGTTGAAAACGACCAATTTTAGCGTTATGACATTTGTGAATGAACCCTATGGGAAAACATCGTTTTTAGCATTTTTCTCATGAGGGGCACTATTTTTACTTTAAACACATAACCGATTGTATAGAACTATAGTCTCACATGTGTTGAAAAGCTTTGTCGAAGGCTGCAAAGTCATTCGAAGCTTGTAAGAAAAGATATTACACGCAGACCATCTGGTGGTGCTTAACATTTAACATGTAAAGGAATAACAATAGCAATAAAATCTCATTGAATGGGCCCGTACTGTCTAGGCTATATCTTTTTTCGCACGTGTCTGATTACGTTGCGGTCTTCGGCAAAGTTTTTCGGCATACCCCAGGCTATATTTCTATAGGATCGATTACGTATTTTAAGGAAAATTAGAACCCCTCAGAAGAAAATTGCAAAAAACGATGTTTTCCCATATAAACTCCCATACAAACTTCAAACGAGTTTAGCACCGCTCTAATGTTAACGGATTTAGCTGAAAATTTGACCAGAGCATCGTGGCGTCATATAGAACGAAATGGGAAGGGGGCCCATCGAACTTTTTGACATGTGGTTTTGCCATACAAGCTTGAGCCACCCTATTAGCAGTCTTGGTGGGAATTGAAAACGAGTTGTTTAAATCTTTTTGTTTGTTTGTGAACTCTGATCTGGCGAAACTCAGGAAACAATGTAGAAAGAGTTGGAACAGACGACGTTTGGCTCTCAAGGCCTACAAGAAAGCTCTCCGGTCTGCTGAACCATCCGGCTGGATAAACTTTTGTACCAAGGTTTCCAGTTTAAGTGAAGTCTGTCGGTTAAACAAAATCCTTGCGAAATCTAAGGATTTCCGAGTGAACGAACTTCGTTTGCCAAATGGCGATCTGACTTCCTGTTATGAGGAAGTTCTGGAATGCTAATTCAGCACACACTTCCCTGGATGTGTGGATATTACATCTTCGGATGAACAGGCATCAGGTCGTGTAAATATGATTCCCTGGCTTCGGCCAGGCTTCGTTTCTATATTGTAACTATAGAAACGATTTAGTGGGTACTTAATAGCTTTGCGCCTTTCACATCTCCTGGAGCAGATGGGATTTATCCTATTTTGCTTAAGAAGGGATTTGATTATTTCAAACATGTTTTGAAAAAAAATACTTGTTTGCAGTTTTGCTACAGGGTATATTCCCAAATCTTGGCGGGATATTACTGTGAAGTTCATTCCGAAACTGGGTCGTGCGTCGTATGAAGAAGCAAAGAGTTTTGGACCTGTCAGTTGTACCTCTTTTCTTTTAGAACGCATTGTGGATCATCACATCCGTGATGTTCATCTGGCCAAAGTCCCAAGTAACAATTCAAAACCATTAATAAACATGCGTGTTGATCAAATGTTCTACAAAAGCGCCGACAGTTGAACAAGAGTATATGTCGAACAAAGTTGCGAATAAATGTTTCAAGCACTGAAAACTGCACGTTTGTTAACCATATTTCTGCACATAGAATAATTAATCGAACAGAAGTTTAAAGAAAGTTGTTTAGGTATTCACTTCATCTGCCTAATATTGCTTTAATAATGACAGAATACAAGCTGCTTCTGACGCATTAGATGCCGTTGTTTCATATATGATTTACAATGGAACAAGTAGTTCATTCAAAAATTAACAGCTTTTGCTTGATCATTTTATTCAACTACTATAATATAGCTTAACAACAAAATGAAATCAGGTTTCTTTAGAACATACATATGTTACGCTTTTATTCAATCAATGTTGATTAGCAGTGGAACTGTGTTACCTAATTATCGTTGTTCGCCATGCCCCCATTTGTAAACACGATTGCTGATTAGGAGTCTAAGAATGGCGTCTGCGGCTACCAGCTTCAACACCAAACAAATATCTAGCAGCAGCTCAAAATATTACACTTTCAAAGTCATTCTGACTCACCTTTTGCACTACACGTTCCACAGTGGCCGGAAGCCGGACAAAACCCCAAAAATTGACTTCATTTTTTTCTAATATTTTTCTTTCATTATAGTTTTTTTTTTCTCTGTTCGGAACATAAACCACTGCGACCAATATTTGATCTATTGTGGTATATTCCGTGTCATTTGTATAGTGCATGTCGTATTACTTTATCACCATTGAGAAGTTATAAAGTATTCGGTTTTATTACAGTAGTCATTTTAAACTTGATCGCAAGAGAGGATTCTGATTGATAGGTTCCGCTTTGAACACGCTCCTTTTTCAGTCAAAATCGGATCCCCTAACGATAAAGTCAAGAAATGATACCGATATTGACCATGCATCGGAACCCTAGTCCTCACAGTTTCAAACTAGTGAACACCGAATAAAAGATTAGGAGTACTAATCCATTTGTCCCTGTTTCAAGGTCTATCTCGGCCACACCTAAAACCGAGACCTATCACTTTCAACAAGGTGTAAAATGTAATAAGGACCAAAGTGTTTTCCTTTGATTACTAAGTTATGCTGTTCCACAAGTTGGAAGCAGTTAGGACTAGGGTTCGGTTTGGTAGATCTTTCACCGCAACGCAACCCAAAAAGGCGATCTACCCACGCTGCGGGCTCCGTTAAAGATCGAGCATATTTCAAACCCCCTCAACCATTCATCCCTCAGCACGGGTCGCCTGACACCTTGGATTGGGGTTACCTGTTTGGTGGACTTTTATCCCCGGAACAGGTGGTCCGTAGTGCTATTCTAAGCCGGCAGCTACACGGGCATTCAATATAGTTACTTCAATTAAGAAAACCCCAAATTTTCAAGTCATGTGGTCAAAAATTGAGTCTTGTAGATTTTTTCAACGTTGAGGTTTTGTGTGGTATTTTACTAGTGTTATTTTTTTTAATATTATGAGCTTTCTTCATGAGCTCGTTGTAAAACTTAGGAAGAATTGGATAATGTGACAATAGTATCGATGTTTTTGGGTATGAATGACCATTATATTTCAGAGTTTGTTTGGAATTCAACCATAAAACTATTATGTTTTCACAGCATGCAAAAATATTGACTTTTATGAAATTTTGGAGAAAAACTTCGTATTAAATAGATCCAGTACTTGTTTAGGAAACGTCAGAAAACGACGCCATATCCCGGATCTGACGTGCAATTTTATCTAGTTTTTGGCTATATAGGTCATTGTTTGCGCATTTTTGCACTAAGAGCGATATTTTTTTTTTCTATCAGGTTACAATGGAGCCGCATGGTTGTGGAAGAAGTGATATTGTTTGAAGTTTATATTTTTTTCTTAATATAATTCAAATTGACTTCAGAATACCAATAATTTAGTGTAATCCTCATTCTAGTAAGAGACCTTCACTAAGTCACGTGATCATTGGGGGAGGGGAGCGGGGCTACCTACATCTCGCAATGTTAAAGACTACCAAATACAACTAACTTTTATAACCTTAAAAATAAAAATAAGGCAAAAACAGCCGTAGAAAACGCTTTTTAGTGAAAACCCTTATATATTTTTTCAAATTTTATTGCATGTTATTCATGCGTTTTCGTAGAATACCTTTCAACCACTGTGTTTCAACTGAACGACATTGAAGATTTTGAAAATATTTGCTGGAGCTCTACTGTTCATCATTATAATTTCCAATCTCTGATGATCGTTTATCCAATTCTTTATAGATGGGATTGTTTTGGTTGCTTTGACAAGTGAAAACAGAAATCAATGTGTATTACAACCCGCGCATATATGAAAGCGTTGAAACGAGCTTGATAAAAAGCAGTTCAAATTTTAGGCAGATTACTACATGTGACTATCTGACCTCATTTTAAATCGTTAATTCACCTTCGTTATTATCGATTCCTTTTTACATGCTTCCCATAAACAGTAGATTTCAAAATTTTGAACCACCCGTATAAAGTAAAATTGGCACGGTAAAGGCTGGGTATGCTGCGCAATTCAGATCCCATTGTGATCCACTAGCCTCTGCCCAGCAACTCCTATCCCTACCTCCACGCGGTACCGGCCGGAAACTATGAGCAACCTTAGGGAAGATCGGGTAACTAACCCCGGTGGGACCTTTGGTCGTAGGTTGACAGGGAAGGGGGGGTTTGCTTCGGCAAACCTGAGCGTCTGTTCTCCAGGAGGAGCGGCTCACAACAGCGTCTGATCCCCATGTTAGGGGCGGCTGATCTACGTCCGAGTGCCAGGGAAGGACTCTAAGCTCAACTGTGCACTATGGTCCTCCGGAAAGTAGGGGGTTGGTGTCAGGCCCTACGAGCCAGCCGTAAAAACCCATTGTAACGGAAAATCAGCAACAGAATAATACGAACCGAGACCAACGGCAACGACCCCAGCGAACAAAAAGGACTTGCGATTGGAAACTCGGTACGTGGAACTGCCGATCTCTCAACTTCATTGGGAGCACCCGCATACTCGCCGATCTACTGAAGGACCGCGGGTTCGGCATCGTAGCGCTGCAGGAGGTGTGTTGGACAGGATCCATGGTGCGAACGTTTAGAGGTAATCATACCATCTACCAGAGCTGCGGCAACACACGCCAGCTGGGAACAGCTTTCATCGTGATGGGTGATATGTAGAGGCGCGTGATCGGTTGGTGGCCGATCGACGAAAGAATGTGCAGGTTGAGGATCAAGGGCCGATTCTTCAACTTCAGCATAATAAACGTACACAGCCCACACTCCGGAAGTACTGATGATGACAAGGACGCATTTTACGCGCAGCTCGAACGCGAGTACGATCGCTGCCCAAGCCACGACGTCAAGATCATCATAGGAGATTTGAACGCTCAGGTAGGCCAGGAGGAGGAATTCAGACCGACGATTGGTAAGTTTAGCGCCCACCAGCAAACGAACGAAAACGGCCTACGACTCATTGATTTCGCCGCCTCCTAAAATATGGCCATACGTAGCACCTTTTTCCAACACAGCCTCTCTTATCGTTACACCTGGAGATCACCACAGCAGACGGAATCTCAAATCGACCACGTTCTGATTGACGGACGGCACTTCTCCGACATTATCGACGTCAGGACCTATCGTGGCGCCAACATCGACTCCGACCACTATCTGGTGATGGTCAAACTGCGCCCAAAACTCTCCGTCATCAACAATGTACGGTACCGGCGACCGCCACGGTACAACCTAGAGCGACTGAAGCAACCGGATGTCGCCTCAGCATACGCGCAGAATCTCGCACCATCGGGTACGTGGAACGGAATCGACGAAACGAATGGTTCGACGAAGAGTGCAGAACGGTTTTGGAGGAGAAGAACGCAGCGAGGGCGGTAATGCTGCAGCAAGGGACTCGACAGAACGTGGAACGTTACAAACAGAAGCGGAAACATCAGACCCGCCTCTTTTGGGAGAAAAAGCGCCGCCTGGAAGAAGCGGAGTGTGAAGAAATGGAACTGCTGTGCCGTTCCCAAGAAACACGGAAGTTCTATCAGAAGCTCAACGCATCCCGCAACGGCTTCGTGCCGCGAGCCGAAATATGCAGGGATAAAGACGGAGGTCTCTTGACGGACGGACGTGAGGTGATCGAAAGGTGGAAGCAGCACTTCGATCAGCACCTGAACGGCGTGGAGAACGTAGGCACGGGAGCCCACGACAACGGAGGAAACGACGACGCCAGTGCAGCGGAGGACGGAAATGAACCAACTCCCACGCTGAGCGAAGTTAGGATGCCATTCACCAGCTCAAAACCAACAGAGCAGCAGGTAAGGATGGTATCGCAGCTGAACTCATCAAGATGGGCCCAGAAAAGTTGGCCACCTGTCTGCATCGGCTGATAGTCAGGATCTACCGGAGGAGTGGAAGGAAGGGGTAATCTGCCCCATTCACAAGAAAGGCGACCATTTGGAATGTGAGAACTTCAGGGCGATCACTATTTTGAACGCTGCCTACAAAGTGCTATCCCAGATCATCTTCCGTCGTCTGTCACCTAAAACAAATGAATTCGTGGGAAGTTATCAAGCCGGCTTCATCGACGGCCGGTCGACAACGGACCAGATCTTTACCGTACGGCAAATCCTCCAGAAATGCCGTGAATACCAGGTTCCAACGCACTACCTGTTCATCGACTTCAAAGCGGCATACGATAGTATCGACCGCGCAGAGCTATGGAGAATCATGGACGAAAACGGCTTTCCTGGGAAGACTAGACTGATTAAAGCAACGATGGACGGTGTGCAAAACTGCGTAAGGGTTTCGGGTGAACTATCCAGTTCATTCGTATCTCGCCGGGGACTGCGACAAGGTGACGGACTCTCATGTCTACTCTTCAACATCGCGCTGGAAGGTGTGATGCGACGAGCCGGGCTCAACAGCCGGGGAACGATTTTCACAAAATCCGGTCAATTTGTGTGCTTTGCGGACGACATGGACATTATCGCTAGAACATTTGGAACGGTGGCAGAACTGTACACCCGCCTGAAACGCGAAGCAGCAAAGGTCGGACTGGTGGTGAATGCCTCAAAAACAAAGTACATGCTGGTAGGCGGAACCGAACACGACCGGATCCGTCTGGGTAGTAATGTTACGATAGACGGGGATACTTTCGAGGTGGTGGAGGAATTCGTCTACCTCGGATCCTTACTGACGGCTGACAACAACGTGAGCCGTGAAATTCGGAGGCGCATCATCAGCGGAAGTCGGGCCTACTACGGGCTCCAGAAGAAACTGCGGTCGAAAAAGATTCACCCACGCACCAAATGCACCATGTACAAAACGCTAATAAGACCGGTAATCCTCTACGGGCACGAGACATGGACCATGCTCGAGGAGGACCTACAAGCACTCGGAGTTTTCGAGCGACGCGTGCTAAGAACGATCTTCGGCGGTGTGCAGGAGAACGGTGTGTGGCGGAGAAGGATGAACCACGAGCTCGCTGCACTTTACGGCGAACCCAGCATCCAGAAGGTGGCCAAAGCCGGAAGGATACGGTGGGCAGGGCATGTTGCAAGAATGCCGGACAACAACCCTGCAAAGCTGGTGTTTGCAACGGATCCGGTTGGCACAAGAAGGCGTGGAGCGCAGAGAGCACGATGGGCGGACCAGGTGGAGCGTGACTTGGCGAGCATTGGGCGTGACCGAGGATGGAGAGCGGCAGCCACAAACCGAGTATTGTGGCGTACTATTGTTGATTATGTCTTGTCTTAATGATGTGGAACAAATAAATGTATGTATGTTTGTGGATTCCTCTATACACCATAAAGAGGCCATTTTCCACTCAATATTTAGTAAAAAGCGTGGTCTGTGCATAATGTGTTTGTATAATGTTCTTAAGAAGAATCACTTATTTAAAACTTAACAGAACTTTAAAAGATATATACCATAGATGAGAGGAACAAACATGTACTAATTAGTACGGGCAACAAATTAAAACCAAAAGTTTACCATGCTTACAACTTGTTAACGCGCTGATAAAACATTGTTGCTTCAAACCAAACTTTTCCTGTCCTATGAAGCGACACAATTCCAACAGTGACGATAATAATGTTTAGCAATGGTTAGCAAAGATCAATACCGAGCTCGGTATAGAGCTACTGAGTTGGCAACAGTTGAGGCAGCGCGGTACGCTCGAGGATCGATTATTACCGTTAAAGTAAGTTTTGACATTAATTAATAAAAACACTGAAATGTAAGACCAATTCATCACTTTTTTCTAACTAACGGTTTGTTGTCAAAAAGACTTCATCAGTTTTGAGAACTATCATGACAAACCCATACTACTAACCATAATATATTCGAATCAACCAATAAATCGGTGCACGGTTCGAATGATTAAAATATTGTCTAAAATTGTTTAATGCTCTAAGATGTCAAGTAAATGTTTAATTTCAAAAAATCCTCTAAGGTCCTCATTTTTATTCACATCCAGTGCATTTACGAAGCTCCTTGGATCAATATTGGATCCTAAACTAAATCTTTTAAAAATTTCTAGAATGCTTTCTTTTTTTCTGAACAAAGCAAAAGAATTATAATCAAAAAATACTACACAACTATGCATTTTTGTTACTTACACAGTTAAAAATGTTATATCATTTAACCTGTAACAAAAGGACCTCGTCGTATCGCACACATTTTCCATCAGCTTATAAATTTACAGCTTGCGCTCGGGATGATGCTTGCGTTCAACATTTCATACAAGAAATTATTTGATGTAAAATTAAGTGAAATCCCAAGGAACAATTCGAAGTCATAAATAAGCATGCATGTTGAACTATTGCTGATTTACAACATTCGCAGCTGAACAAAAGCAAATGCTGAATAATAAGCTGAAATGATGCTATTTACATTGGAAATAAGCCAAAATGCAACATTTGGCACGTACAGGGGATAGACAAAATGATCGGGACAGGCAAAATTTTCACTTTTCAAAAAATGTCCAATTAGCTGTAACTTTTCGAAAACCGTATCAAATATTCTCAAATTTTCACTGTAAGTTGATCAACTAGATGTGTATCAGTGGATAAAATTTAGAAAAGATCGGGCTATTCTGCACGAAGTTATAAGCATTTTAGAAAAAAGGTAGAATTATTTGATAGCCAACTTTGAGCTGTTATATCTCCGGATTCAATGAACCGCATGCAATGAAATTTTGTCCATTTATGACTTATATAATGAGCTCTGAAAAACGTTTGACACAACTTGAAATTATTAACGAGAGAAAAAGTTATAGCGATTTCATTAACTCTATGTTTTTTTAGTAAATTGGTCTATATTTAATATGCATCTTATTACTTTTTCAATGAATTGCCGCCTATGTTGATACTTTCTTTCAAAACATATCTGTATTCAAGACAATCAGAGGGAATTTAAATAAACTATAATTAGTATCTTCAATTTTAAATCGATGTTGAAATTTAAGAAAATTTGGTGTTTTATTAGAAAAATAATCTAATCGTTATAATTTTCTTCCGTGTTAAGAATTTTGAGTTATGTAAGTCATAAATGGTCAAAATTTCATTGCATTCGGTTCATTGAATCCGGAGATATAACAACTCAAAGTTGGCTATCAGATAATTATAGCTTTTTTAAGAATCTTTATAACTTCGTGCAGAACAGTTCGATCTTTTTCAAATTTTGTCCACTGATACACAAATAGTTGATCAACTAACAGTGAAAATTTGAGAATATTTGATGCACTTTTCGAAAAGTTACAGCTATTTGAAATTTGTTTAAGAAGGGAAAATTTTGTCTGTCCCGATCATTGTGTCTATCCCCTGTATGTGAACAGCAATTTAATTATAAGCTTAACAAACATCAACAATTTTTGTTTGTTTGATTTGCCCTTACTAGTTCTAATATAAGCTGAAGAAGAACTTTCTTCTACGCGTTAAAAAGCTTATGTTCCGCAGTTTCTGATAGCTGATTATTGTGATCTACATAAGTTGAAAAAATGCTTTTGATGTTTAATACTCCAGCTATTGTGGAAACTTTCAAAAATGGTTTACCATTAGGCTATATAAACGGATTTATGATTCATTTGTTCGATTATCACTTTTCAATTGAACAACAGGTCAAAATGATTATAATAGAGCAGTACTGGAACGTTCCTCATTATTGAATATATGTTGATGTGTATTGCACACCAATGCAAAATATTCGAAACACTTGCCAATTTCTTCACTTTGCAATTTCTTAGTTGTAGTCATCTTTTTCACAACGTTTTTTAAAATAATTAATTACAACCTTCCATAAATCTGAATATTGATGCTTCACAGCTTTGTGAAGATGTTTCACTCTTAGCGAGCAATTTACCAATTCCAGGATGGCGTAGTCGGCAAGGCATGCGACGGGTGATTGGGAGATAACGAGTTCAAGTCCCAAGTTGAGAAATTTTCCGAAGAGCTTGTGTGTTAAATGTGTCTAGATGCGACAAATAAACATGATTGGACCATAATTGCACCTCGCACTTCAATTTGTTTTTGTTTTCGCAGCAGGTTATTATAGCTGAATACAAGTTTAATATGAGGCTGATATAACACAGATTACTCCCGATTGTAAAGCCTGTATCGCGCTTGCAGAAAAGATTGCTGAATAATTTCTCCACTTTTGTTTGAACAACGCCTGATTACAAGCTGTGATGAAATAATGTTAAACTGCAATTCAATCAAGTATGGAATAAAAATGTCATTGCAATGTGGGTTAAATGAGTGATTGTTCCTTGGGATAAGATAGAAATTCGTATGCAATTTTTTTTTTCGCCGGGTATAATTTCAGTTATTTTGCTGAATAGTAACCATTCTCCGTTAATAGTTTTCTTTGTTTTCTTAAATTGAAATGAAAACGTATAGCGTATGCGTGCCATAAGTAACTTTACGCTCACCGGTGGCATTGACTCGTTGTTGAGGACAGACATGTTAGAATCCCAAGATGGCCGCCACAATGGCCGACTTTGGCACCTACTCACGATTTCGAGGGCACAAATCTCTTCGTAAACAAAGCCAGCGTATTTGATCTTCTTATTTTAAGCTTATTACAAGTGAGCAAGAACAGAATAATAAAATGCACTGTTGTTTGAAGCTTGCTTCTTGAGATTTGTGTGTTTTAAGTTCTCATGCACTCTTGAAGCGGGATTTCATGACGTTTGTCCTTAACCCGTTATTAGAAACACATTTTAGTTGGAAACCCGACCATTGCAAAAAATAACTAGGGTATCGCGCCACTTGAGCGGTGGCTTCTATATTCGTCTGTTTTCCACTATAACTCAGTCAATTTTGAACCAATTGACTTGAAATGTTGTGCACGGGTAGATACTATACCTATCTCACCGCATTCCAAAAATTGTGTCAATTGGTTCAAATTTAATTGAGTTATAGCGCAAAACAGACGAAAATAGAAGCCACCGCCCAAGTGGCGCGATTCCCTTCTTCTTCTTCTTGGCGTAACGTCCTCACCGGGACAAAGCCTGCTTCTCAGCTTAGCGCGATTCCCTATTTAATGCATTTAAAAGGCACTCAAGTGCCATATATGTGCTGTCAGTGCACTCCGATGCACGTTAGTGTCAAAGTTGCGTTACAATTAGCGTATGGCATTTGCTCGTTGCAAAGCAAATATGTGGCAACAAGTGAACGGCCGCTGTTGTAGATTGCTTCCTATGAAAATATAGCGACTGGTCGTTGGTTTTTTGGCTATATCTCTAAAACGGTAAGAGATTCCATTTTGGCGTCAAAGAACGAAAGGAAGAACATTAGTTTTTGCGCTAGGAAAAAATTTTGTTTAAAATAATCTATGATACAGACGGTACTTTTATCAGCATTTTTAGACGTTTTTTCTCTATGGTGAAAAATTTTGTAAGAAACTTTTTTCTCAATGTATTTTAATTGGACTGCTGAGGTAATTTGGCGTCGATTTCATTAACAAAAGTTTGTTCTACAATGCATAGTTTTTGAGATAAGATTTTTTGAAGTTTGGAGTGTTTTACAAAATTTTGAAAAATCGTGAAATTTTATCTAGCGTTTTCCGGAAAAATAGTCCTTTATGATTTTTTTGAATTCCATATATGGTCATATATCCACGATCTCTAGCACTGGTGAAATTTTCATGAAGTTTTGTTGAATAAAATACTTAAGCAATGTTTAAACAACATATGTACGGCAATGTACTAGACACAGGAACTGAACATATATAGGGTAAGTGTACCAATTATGGCTATAGTACCAATTATTCGCCATAGTTAATTTTAACTCTTTAACGATGTAAATCAACTAGAAAAATTTTGTGAACAACAGATCACGTTCACAAAAGATAGTCGCACTCATTTAAACTCCACATTTTTCTCAAAGCAAGATAGAAATAAATAATTTTCCTTAAAATTTCGGCTAACTTGCACCCTTTTTCGCCATAGTGTACCAGTTATGGCTAACCCCATAAGGAATGCATGCAAATAGTGCGAATAGGAACCGAAGTTAAAAAATGTAACCATAACTGGTACAGGGTTCCTATCATTGGCACATGCTGTAATCAATACTAAAAGTAGTTTTGGTTCCGTTTCTATATTTTTCCTGTAAAGTGTGGAAACTAAGCTGTATTTTAACTTATTGATGACATTCGTTGGTCTTATCGTTCTGTTTGTATAAATAGCTTTCCTTAGGTAGTGCCATAATTGGTACACGCACCCTATACTGCTTCAAATCGGCCTATTCATGTACAGGGGATACTCAAAATAACTGGGACAGGCAGCTTTCCACTTTTCAAAAAATGTTCAACTCGCTGTAACTTTTCGAAAAGGGCGTCAAATATCTCTCTTTTTACTGTAAGTTCATCAACTATTTGTGTATCAGTGGTCAAAATTTGGAAAAGATCGGGCTGTTCTACACGGAGTTATAAAGGTTCTAGGGAAAGATATAATTATTCGATAGCTAACTTTGAGCTGTGATATCTCCGGATTCAATGAACCGAATGCAATGAAATTTTTATCACTTATGTATATGAGCTATTGAAAACTTTTGACTTAACTTAAAATTCTTTACACGAAAGAAAATTATAACGATTAGATTATTTTTCTAATATAACATCAATTTATCCAAAACTCCATCATCGTTTCAAAATTCGAGATAGTAATTATAGTTCATTTAAATTCCCTCTAATTGACTTGAATATATTAATGTTTCAAGGGCCCATATAGCCGAGGCGGTAAACGCACGGGTATTCAGCATGACCATGCTGAGGGTAACGGGTTCGATTCCCGGTCGGTCCAGGATCTTTTCGTAAAGGAAATTTCCATGACTTCCTTGGGCATAGAGTATCTTCGTGCCTGCCACACGATATACGCATGCAAAATGGTCATTGGCAGAGGAAGCTCTCAGTTAATAATTGTGGAAGTGCTCATAGGACACTAAGCTGAGAAGCAGGCTTTGTCCCAATGAGGACGTTAA